>NC_041386.1:417077922-417086249 GCF_002162155.2 Triticum dicoccoides | reverse complement strand
AAGAAGCTAGGTGGCAAATGGTAAGACCAAGGTTGGGCATTGCTGAAAAAGCTTTAATCAAGGCGAACTATCAAGGGGTTCCCATTATAACCCAACCGCGTAAGGAACGCAAAATCCGGGAACATAACACCGATATGACGGAAACTAGGGCGGCAAGAGTGGAACAAAACACTACGCGAGAGGCCGAGCCTTCCACCCTTTACCAAGTATATAGGTTCATTAAGATAACAAGATAATATAATGATATCCCAACAAGTAAATAAAATGTTCCAACAAGGAACGGCCTCCAATCTTCACCTGCAACTAGCAACGCTATAAGAGGGGCTGAGGAAAGCGGTAACATAGCCAATCAACGGTTTGCTAGGACATGGTGGGTTAGATGTTTGACATGGCAATTTGGGAGGCTTGAAAGAAAGTGGTAGGCATCGTAGCATTGGCATAGCAAAAGAGCGAGCATCTAGCAAAGCAAAGATAGTAGTGATTTCGAGGGTATGATCATCTTGCCTGCAAAGTTGTCAGAGTTGACTGGATCCTCGAAAGCAAACTCAATGGGCTCCTCATTAGCGAACTCGTCTCACGGCTCTACCCAAACAATACAAACAAGCAAACGGAACACAATCAACCACGTGCAAGGATCAAACAATATGATGCAAGGATGATATGCTATGCGGGATGCGATGCGGGATGCATATGCAAGATGTGACAGGAAATGCAAGAACCTGACCTCAACTTGGAAATCCAAGTGTGCCACTGGAAAGATGAGATGAAATCGCTTGAAAACGATATAAAGAACACCGGAATCGGAGTTACGATTTGGAAATGGCAAGTGAAACAAATGACACCGGTCTGCGATTTACAACAAGTGGTCATCTAAATGCAATGAGATGAACATGATACAGCACCCAAACATGACAACAAAATACATGGAAGGGATGCATTCAAGATGCTTAACAAAAGTCTAGCACTGAGCTACGGCCAATTCATCCATTAACAAGTTCAAACAAGAATGGCAAAATGCATATGGTAAACAGATCTCAGACTTAGTGAAATTAACACTTGTCTGGAATTTCAGATTAGGTAGCTGATGGGGTTATGTACCTAGGGTAGGGTCATGGACCTGATCTAAGTACCTTACCCAAGGACACCCTTAGAAGAAGTCGCCTTCCAGTCGACCAACGAGGGACACACTCGACTGACTTGAAGGACTCGACCACGAAGACTCACTCGACCACCAGAAGGTCAAGAGGCACTCTGCACTGCCACGGCCTGTAATCAAGTAGACTTTATGATAGTAAAGGCACTTTATGTGGGGCGTTACCAGTAACGCCCCAGACTTAACTCACCTTAAACCCTCTCCTACGTGGGCTGGCTGGGGTCCTGGCGCACTCTATATAAGCCACCCCCCTCCACAGGCAGAAGGGTTCGGCACCTTGTAACTCATATACTCATAATCCACTCGACCGCCTCCGGGCTCCGAGACGTAGGGCTGTTACTTCCTCCGAGAAGGGCCTGAACTCGTACATCCTTTGTGCTTACAACCTCTCCATAGCTAGGACCTTGCCTCTCAATACCTACCCCCCACTCTACTGTCAGGCTTAGAACCACGACAGTTGGCGCCCACCGTGGGGCAGGTGTTTTAGCGATTTTGTGGAGAAAGTTGCGATTCTTCCGAGTACTTTCATCATGGTGTCTGCTGGAGTTTTGGTCGGGGGTCAAGAGATCCGTCTCGGCACTCTCACCTTCATCGCCGACGACTCCGCATGGCTCCAGGAGGCTCCACTCGACGTGGATGCGCTCCCCGTCCGCGGTGCGACGCATTTTCGCGCATGTGTCCGTGGCGTTCTGCTGCGGCAACCGTCGACCCAGTATCGGTCGGCTCCTTTATCGTCCACCCTCCCGGTCTCCCGCCAGCGCAAGCGCTCAGGCCGGTCGAGGCTTCAGCGATGGGTGAGGTACGCGGTGGCTCGCCAATCGGCCACCACCCAAGTTGCGGCAATCGAGCCCGACGAACCTCTCTACGGCTTGTTCGATCAGTCGACTGGCTCCGTAGAGACCGCATCCGAGTGCGGTAGCAGTGATCCAGCGGCGGAAATCTTGATGGTCGACGGGCCCCACAGTCCCCCTGGCTTCGCCCGTGGTGGTGGAGCAGGTGACGGCGGCGACCCTACACGAGGCTACGAAGAGTACCAGCCCGAGCCACTCGACTCTCTGCAAAGAGAGGAACTTCGCCGCAGGAACGAGGATCCCCTGCGTATTCCCATCGCAGGAGAAACCCCCGAGGCTCGTGCCTTGGAGGAGGCGCGTCTGGCCAATTTGGCCGAGCGCACTCGACTGGAGAACCTTCAGCGAGCACTCGACGAGCGCGCGCGGCAACGAGTTCCCGACACCAGTCGACGTCAACTCTTCCCGCCGACTCAGGTATATCGAACCCCAATTCAGAATTTAGCAGCTGCGACCCGTATAGCAGAGTCCATCCAGCCTTCGCAGTCGGAAGCTGGCAGAGGTTTGCTGCAGATCAGGGATTTACTCCGGGCAGCAGGAGATCAGAATTCAGCCGTGTCTCTGTCGCGCAACAGAATTCACAGTCGATCCGTCACTGTGAATACGGTTCAGTCGGCGCACAGCCCCAGATCGCCTCCGCGGCGTGAAGGGCGCGGGAATCGGCGAGATCAATATGACGACAGACTCGACCGAGATGACAGGCGTCGAGTGCCCTATTCCCCTCCGAGAGGTGGGTCTTACGCTCCTCGGCAACCAGATGATAGGCGTCAGTACAGTACAGGGCGTAGGGTTCCAGTCGACCCCAGAGAACCAGGCTTCGACGCGCGATCCATTATCATGCAAGGGTTGGTCGACCGGAATAGAGCCCATCGAGGTGCACTCGACAGAGATGTACCTACAAGCAGTCGAGTGCATGTTTCTGGCCCTGAATGTTTCGACAGAGCTATCAAAGCCACAGTTATCCCTCCCAATTTCAGGTTGGCAACAGGAGTCAGCAAGTTCACTGGTGAGTCTAAGCCTGAAACTTGGCTTGAAGACTACCGAGTGGCAGTTCAGATTGGTGGTGGGAACGACGAAGTGGCCATGAAGCATTTGCCCCTCATGTTGGAAGGTTCTGCCAGGGCATGGTTGACTCAATTACCTCCTAGCAGCATTTACACTTGGGAAGATCTGTCCCGAGTGTTCGTCAGGACGTTTGAAGGAACTTGCAAGCGACCAGCTGGATTGACAGAGTTGCAAGTCTGCATGCAGAAAACTAATGAGACTCTCAGAGAGTATATTCAGAGGTGGATCACTTTGCACCACAGTGTGGAGAATGTGTCTGATCATCAGGCAGTCTGCGCCTTCAAAGATGGTGTCAAGAACAGAGAACTGAGTTTGAAGTTTGGTCGAACCGGTGACATGACCTTGGGTCGAATGATGGAGATTGCTACCAAGTACGCCAACGGCGAAGAAGAAGACCGACCCCGAAGCGGCAAGCACAAGCCGAGTCAGTCGGAAAAAGGAAACACCAGTCGGAAACAGAAGCGGAAGGCTGAACCGGCAGCTCCTGGAGAGGCTCTGGCCGTGACTCAAGGAAAGTTTAAGGGGAAACCAAAAGGATCCTGGAACCCCAAGAAGGTAAAGGATAAAGAAGGGAATGACGTGATGGATATGCCATGTCACATTCACACGAAGAAAGACGAAGAGGGGAATATCATTTACCCGAAGCACACCACTCGCCAATGTCGACTCCTGATCCAACTGTTTCAGGGAAAACAGTCTAAGGACAAGGAGAAGGAGTCGGACAAGGCCGAAGACAAGGAGGACAGTGAGGAAGGATATCCGCATATCAACTCCACTCTGATGATCTTTGCAGATGTGGAAAGCAGAAGTCGACTGAAAGTGATTAACCGAGAGGTGAACATGGTTGCCCCCGCAAAAGCAAATTATCTGAAGTGGTCTCAAACACCCATCACATTCGACCAATCTGATCACCCGACTCATATTGCCACCCCTGGGAGGCAAGCTTTGGTGGTCGATCCAGTTGTCGAAGGCACTCGACTGACAAAGGTGCTGATGGATGGTGGAAGTGGGCTGAACTTATTGTATGCAGACACAATGAAAGGTATGGGCATTCCGATGTCCCGACTGAGCACTAGTAACATGAGCTTTCATGGAGTTATACCAGGGAAGAAGGCCGAGTCACTCGGCCAGATAGCTTTGGACGTGGTGTTTGGCGATTCAAAGCATTTTCGCAAAGAAAAGTTGACGTTTGAGGTCGTGGATTTTCAAAGTGCATATCATGCCATTTTGGGGAGACCAGCTTACGCGCGGTTCATGGCTCGACCATGCTACGTATACCTCAAATTGAAGATGCCCGGCCCCAAAGGAGTGATCACTGTCACCGGTGATCGGAAAAAGGCAGAAGAGTGCTTTCAGAAGGGCTCCAAGATCGCCGATTCCCAGGTGACAGCGGTCGAGTTCGAAGAATATAAGCAAAACGCAGATCCGAGTGACTTGCTGCGATCCAAGAAGCCCGCCACAGAGTCTGCATTCCAGTCGTCCGGTGAGACGAAGCCTGTTCACATTCACCCGACCGACCCCGAAGCAGCTCCGACCCGCATCTCCACGACACTCGACCCAAAATAGGAAGAAGCGCTCATCCAGTTCCTCCGTGAGAACTGGGACATTTTTGCATGGAAGCCCGCTGACATGCCAGGTGTTCCCAGGGGACTGGCTGAGCATCGCCTAAGAGTCGACTCATCTGCAAAACCAGTCAAAGAGCATCTTCGGTGGTCCGCTGTCCAGAAGAGAAAAGCCATTGGTGAAGAAGTGGCTCGACTGTTGGCGGCAGGATTTATCCGAGAGATATACCACTCCGAGTGGCTCGCTAATGTCGTCATGGTTCCTAAGAAGGACAAGTCGCTCCGAATGTGCATTGATTTCAAGCACATCAACCGGGCCTGCCCGAAAGATCATTTTCCTCTCCCTCACATAGATCAAATTGTTGACTCGACCGCGGGATGTGAGAGGTTATCTTTTTTAGATGCCTACTCCGGGTACCACCAGATCCGTCTGTACGGGCCCGACGAGGTAAAAACAGCTTTCATCACTCCATTCGGGTGCTTCTGCTATATCACCATGCCATTCGGCCTCAAGAATGCCGGAGCCACATTTATGCGAATGATTCAGAAGTGTCTACTCACTCAAACCAGTCGGAATGTGGAAGCTTATATGGATGATATCGTTGTCAAGTCGCGAAAAGGTTCCGACCTGCTCGCTGACCTCGCCGAAACATTTGCCAACCTCAGAAGGTATGATATCAAGCTCAATCCATCAAAGTGCACATTTGGAGTTCCTGGTGGCAAGTTACTCGGTTTTCTCGTTTCCGAACGGGGAATCGACGCTAACCCAGAGAAGATTGGCACTATTCTCCGAATGAAACGCCCTGTGCGAGTGCATGATGTCCAGAAGCTTACTGGATGCTTGGCCGCATTAAGTCGATTCATCTCACGACTCGGTGAAAAGGCATTACCTCTTTACCGACTGATGAAGAAGACAGACAAGTTCGAGTGGACTCCAGAAGCTGATGCAGCGTTTGCCGAGCTAAAAGCTCTACTCTCCACCCAGCCGGTGCTTGCTGCTCCAATCAGCAAAGAGCCTCTGTTGCTCTATATCGCAGCCACAGGACAAGTCGTCAGTACTGTGCTAACGGTCGAGCGGGAAGAAGAAGGAAAAGCTCTCAAAGTTCAGCGCCCAGTGTATTATTTGTCTGAAGTCTTGACTCCATCCAAGCAGAGATATCCTCATTATCAGAAGCTTGTGTATGGAATATACATGACCACAAAGAAGGTTGCTCATTATTTCTCTGATCATTCCATCACAGTCGTCAGCGACGCTCCACTATCAGAGATCTTGCACAACAGAGATGCAACTGGTCGAGTGGCCAAATGGGCGATTGAACTTCTTCCCCTTGATATCAAGTTTGAGGCAAAGAAAGCCATTAAGTCCCAGGCAATAGCAGATTTCCTTGCCGAGTGGATTGAACAGCAGCAGCCGACTGAAGATCACTCGGAGCATTGGACCATGTTTTTTGATGGCTCTAAGATGTTGAATGGTTCCAGTGCTGGGATTGTCCTGGTTTCCCCCAGAGGAGATAAGCTCAGATATGTGCTCCAGATTCACTTTGATTCCTCCAACAATGAGGCAGAATATGAAGCCCTCTTATATGGGTTGCGCATGGCCATTTCACTCGGCGTCCGTCGCCTGATGGTCTATGGCGACTCGGATTTAGTGGTCAATCAGGTGATGAAAGAGTGGGACGTGAGAAGCCCAGCCATGACTGGATACTGCAGTGCAGTGAGGAAGCTGGAAAAGAAGTTCGAGGGGTTGGAGCTCCATCATATACCCCGACTGAAAAATCAAGCAGCTGATGATCTAGCAAAGATAGGTTCCAAGAGAGAAGCCATCCCGAGTGGTGTGTTCTTGGAGCATATACACACTCCGTCAGTCAAAGAAGATCCTTTCACCGAAGAAACTCCACAGCCCAAGAGTGCCACAGATCCGACTGAAGTTGAAGTCCCAGCGGTGGTCGACTTGATCATGGAGGTTTTGGTGGTCATTCCCGATCGTCCGTTGATCTAAGGCCTTTACCGTAATCAAAGGACAATTATACAGAGAAAGCGCGACTGGAGTTGGTCAGAAGTGCATAACACCAGAAGAAGGTCGACTCATCCTCAATGATATTCACTCGGGGACCTGTGGTCATCATGCGTCCTCTCGGACCATCGTGGCCAAAGCATACCGAGCCGGATTTTACTGGCCAAAGGCGAATGAGATGGCAAAAGAGATAGTGGATAAGGGCGAGGGATGTCAATTCTACTCGAATATGTCACACAAGCCTGCGTCGGCTCTGAAGACCATTCCACTCGTCTGGCCTTTCGCAGTATGGGGATTGGACATGGTCGGTCCTTTGAGAACAGGACGAAGAGGCTTCACGCATGTACTGGTGGCAGTCGACAAGTTCACCAAGTGGATCGAGGCTAAACCAATCAAGAGCCTTGACACCGGTACTGCTGTTAGCTTCATCAGGGAACTAATATTCAGATATGGAGTCCCACACAGCATCATTACGGATAATGGGCCGAACTTTGACTCGGAGGAATTCAGAGCTTTCTGCAACTCCCAGGGCACACGGGTCGACTACGCTTCAGTCGCCCATCCGCAGTCGAATGGACAAGCAGAGCGAGCTAATGGACTGATTCTTAAGGGATTGAAGCCTCGACTGATGCGTGATCTCAAACACGCGGCTGGAGCTTGGGTCGACGAACTTCCCTCAGTACTCTGGGGACTGCGGACCACACCTAATCGGTCGACCGGAAGAACTCCATTCTTCTTGGTCTACGGAGCTGAAGCAGTCTTGCCGAGTGATCTTCTCCACAATGCTCCTCGAGTTGAAATCTACAACGAAGCAGAGGCTGAACAAGCGCGGCAAGACGCAGTCGACCTTTTAGAGGAAGAAAGGGAGATGGCTCTGATCCGGTCGACCATCTACCAACAAGATTTGCATCGTTTCCACGCCAGAAATGTGAGAGGTCGAGCCTTCCAGGAAGGAGATTTGGTTCTCCAAGTGGATCAGCACAAACCACACAAGCTTGCTCCTTCTTGGGAAGGCCCCTTCATCGTCACCAAGGTTCTCCACAACGGGGCGTACCGTCTTTACAACGTCGAGCATAATATCGACGAGCCCCGAGCTTGGAACGCGGAGCTACTCCGCCCATTTTACACTTAAGTTTTATCACTCGGATGAGATGAAATAAAGTACTTCTGTAGTTCATGGACCTCAAAATAATAGTGTCATAGTTCCTCCATAATTTTTGTCACTTTTTATTTTGTCCAATAAAATCCCCCCTCAGTGGGTGACTTGGCTGCGAATCCGTTTCGCCTAAGTTTGTAAAAATCCTACCGAGTGGCGAGCCAGACTCCCACTCGGAGGTTTAGCTGCGAATCTGTTTCGCCTAAGTTATCAAAATCCTACCGAGTGGTAAGCCAGCCTTCCACTCGGGGGCTTAGCTGCAGCCCTGTGCTCGCCTAAGTTATAAAAATCCTACCGAGTGGTAAGCCAGCCTTCCACTCGGGGGCTTAGCTGCAGCCCTGTGCTCGCCTAAGTTATAAAAATCCTACCGAGTGGTAAGCCAGCCTCTCACTCGGGGGCTTAGCTGCAGCCCTGTGCTCGCCTAAGTTATAAAAATCCTACCGAGTGTAGAGCAACCCTCTCACTCGGGGGCTTAGCTGCAGACCTGTGCTCGCCTAAGTTATCAAAATCCTACCGAGTGTAGAGCAAC
>NC_041386.1:416991192-417077912 GCF_002162155.2 Triticum dicoccoides | reverse complement strand
TCACTCGGGGGCTTAGCTGCAGTCCAAGCACTCACCTAAGTTATCAAAATCCTACCGAGTGTAGAGCAACCCTCTCACTCGGAGGCTTAGCTGCAGTCCAAGCACTCGCCTAAGTTACCAAAATCCTACCGAGTGTAGAGCAACCCTCTCACTCGGAGGCTTAGCTACAGTCCAAGCACTAGCCTAAGTTATCAAAATCCTGCCGAGTGAAGAGTAAACCTCTCACTCGGGGGCTTAGCTGCAGCCCAGTGCTCGCCTAAGTGGACTGAAGAATAAGTCGATTGCAGTAAAGGCGCCTTGCTTTGAACCTGCAAAAGACATTTCGGGCCAAAGGCAATCATATTCAAGCACCAAATTCAAGTTTGAATCGATATCTAAAGGAACCGAGAGTGCTCAGGCGTTAAGCCTGTTAAGGTTTATCGGTTAAAATTCCACTCGGCATACCGAGGCAAATTTAAAAGCGTCGAGCCAGAAGAAGTTTTTTACCCCTCCTGTGGAGGGCTGGAAGGAGCAACGAATTCATCAAGGTCAATTCCGTCGGTGATCCGAGTGGCAGCTGCAAGGAAAGTTTCCATAAAGGACCTGAAGTCGTGCTTCTTGGTATTGGCCACCCGAAGGGCCGCCAGCTTCTCTTCTCGTGCATCCTTACAGTGGACTCGGGCAAGACACAGAGCAACATCTGCACCACACCGAGCCGAGGACTTCTTCCATTCCTGCACTCGACCAGGAATCGTGTTCAACCGGGCCATCAGCGATTCAAGGTCATTCTGAAGTGTCTCCTCAGGCCAAAGCGTCGAGTCGATGCGAGATGTGGTAGCCTTCAGCCTTGCGAGATAGTCCACGACAGCTGCAACACGGGACTCCAGTCGGAGAACATCCATGGCAACTTCATCATTCACCGGAGAATTGACGGGGTCGAGGTTTGGCTCCAGCCGGCTAGTTTCTTCTTCGAAGTTTTGACAAAATTCTGCAAGGGTGATCACTAAGTCAAGGAGATGGTCGAATGGAAAATCACAATTGGAAATGTCTGCCAAGCATAGAGGTTTACCTTCAAGCATGAGAAACAGCTTCTTGGCAAGTCCACTCAGGAAGGCCTCCAGATCAGTTTTCTTCCCAGTCAATTTGGCGACTTGGTCGGTCAGGGCAGCTTTATCGGTTCTCAGTCGACTGACCTCCTTGTTGGCAATCCCAAGAGCAGCTTTCAGATTGGTATTGTCTTGTTCGAGCTTGGTGACTGAAGCTAACTTCTCGTCAGCAAGCTTGATCTTCTCAGCTAGCTCAAGGTCTTTCTTCTGTTGGGCCTCCCTTACCTTACCTGCAAGTTACAGCAAGATCAGATTTTGAAACAAGCAAGGGGAAAAGCAGTCGTCAGGGTCTCACCAAACATACCTTCGGTCTCCTCCTTTGCCTTTGTCAGCTTCTCCTGAACCAACTTCAAGCTCAGCTCGACTTGAGTATGCTTGTGCTCCAGTTCTGAGTAGCGAGCCACAAGATCACAAGAGTTCTGCGGAGAACCAATCGACTAAATGTCAAATCTAATTCACTTCCGAGTGAAAAAGGGAAAAACTCACGTTTCTAAGACTACAGCCGAATACAAGCATTCGACCGTAGTCTCGGGGACTACACCCAGTGGGTGCACTCAGCATGCCCCCACTAATCCTGTTGAAGACAAAGTCGACCAGTCGACCTCAAAAAAAAAGATGTATTCTCTAAGACTGTGATCAACTGCAAGCAGTCGACCACAGTCTTGGGGACTACACCCAGTGGGTGCACTCAGCGTGCCCCCACCGGTTTGTGAAATCCAGTCGACATAGTCGACTGACAGAAAAATTGACATCATAAAGCCTAAGGCCGACTGCCAGCAGTCGACCTTAGCCTTGGGGACTACACCCAGCGGGTGCACTCAGCGTGCCCCTGCTAATACGGAACTCAATCGACAACACCCAGTGGGTGACTACTATAAATTCCGGAAAGGAAAAGTTTTTGGCAGCATATCCAACAGAACAAACGGTGGTCGACTGACCTGAACATTGCTTTGGAGGGCAGAACTGGCGTCATAAGCTGCCTGGCTCGCGTCCCGGATGGTCTTCAGCTGCTCCATCATTAGTCCCGCCTGGCATATCGCCTCCTTCGCTGCGCCAGCTTGGTCCTCTGGGACGTGGTGCGTCGTGAAGAGGGAGGGCTGCTGAGCACTCGTCAGTGGATTCGCGAAGGACACCGTGTGTCGAGTGGTGTTCTCTTCCTCCACAGTCAGAATCTCAGGCGCCGTCACATCCTGAGGCACCTTGCTGGTGGACGCTTTCCGACTCCTCCTGTGCTTCAGCGGCTCTTCATCCTCATCATCATCAGGAAGATTGATAACAGTATTGGGTGGAGCTGCGGAGAAGAATCAGGATCAGAGATCGCGAGTCAGTCGACTAGGAACGGCGTTAAGAATACAGTACCTGGGTTCGAAGTTGCTGCGTCCTCCATCTCGTGGTCATCAGCCCGGGCCGAGGTTTCAGAAGTAGCAGCACTGCAACTCCAAAGGATCAGTCGACTAACTTCAGCGTCGACCAGAGACAAAGTTCACACAAAATGAGAAGATTCAAACAACACGATTACCCTGATATGGTAGGGATGGACACCTTCATCTTCGGTAGGAGCTTGATCGGCTTCGACGAGGCCGCCCTGGGCTGCTTCGGCGCCTTTTCAGTCAGCACCGGAGAGGTGGTCCGAGGGCGCTTGGTCGACTGAGTGGCGGTCGCAACCCCCTTACCACGTTCAGTCGAAGGGTCGTGGACAAGCTTCGACCGCCTTTCTGAGCGCGGTGGTACGACCTCCTCCTCCTCTTCTTCCTCGTCCTCGACGTCATCTTCATCACCGTCATCATCGTCGTCGTCGTCATCATCCTCTGCAACATCCGAGTCCCATTCCTCCTCTTCCTGGCTCTCGCCCCCGCTCGCCTCGCCCTCCTCAGTCGAAGCTTGTGCCCCATTGGGCATCGAGTACAGCTCGGTGAGGGCCTAGCAGATGTCCAGACAAGGATCAGTCGACCAGTCGGCAGGGTAAACAGAAATGAATGCGACAAGAGCGCAGTGGAGAGCAGGGCAAGTGTACCTTGTTTGGGTCGCTGTTGTGGTCGAGTGGAGGAATCCTTCTGGCTCCGCGTGGGTTATCCTTGTTTCCGGTAACGGCTACCATCCATCTTTCCAGAGTGATGTCGTCGACTGCTTCTGGATGGACTCTAGTCTCGTCTTCGGTCCCACAGTACAACCACATGCAGTGGCTCCGGAACTGAAGGGGCTGGATGCGACGCCTGAGGAAGACCTCCAGGAGGTCCATGCCCGTCACTCCCTCCCGAACCAGCTGCACCACGCGCTCCATCAACATCTTCATGTCAGCTTTCTCCTCCGGAATCAGCTTCAGAGGGGAGGGCTTGTTCACTCGGTCCATGGTAAACGGAGGGAGTCCACTCGACTGCCCTGGCGTCGACTAGACCTGGCAGTAGAACCAAGTCGACTGCTAGCCTCTGACGGACTCGGGAAAGGTCATGGGCGGGAAGGTGCTCTTATTCCTCACCTGGATCCCCAGGCCCCCACACATTTGGACGACTCGGGTTCTCTCATCACCTGGGCTCGCCTTCTTCATGGTCTGAGAGCGACACGTGAATATATGTTTGAACAAACCCCAGTGCGGTCGACAGCCCAAGAAACCCTCACACATGGACACGAATGCAGCAAGATAGGCAATGGAGTTTGGGGTAAAGTGGTGAAGCTGCGCTCCGGAGAAATTCAAGAAGCCACGGAAGAAAATACTCGGCGGCAAGGAAAACCCACGATCAACATGAGTGGCCAAAAGCACACACTCACCCTCTTCTGGCTGTGGCTGCCACTCCTTCCCCGGAAGCCTCGCAGCTCCATGAGGGATCAAGCCCTCGTTGGCCATGTCGAGGAGGTCCTTCTCTGTGATGGTCGACTGGATCCAGTCTCCTTGGACCCAGCCCTTCGGCAGACGGGATCTGGACGAGGACCCTCCGCGGCTGGTGGATCTCCCCTTCGCCTTCTCCGACGCCGACGCCTTCTTTGCGCGCTCTAGCGCCACCGTCTTCTCCTTGGCCATGGTCGCCGGCGAGATGCGCGAAGGGAAGTGGTGCGGGGGCGAGAGCGAGCACGCTGGGCGGAGAAGAAAGAAGCAGAGAGAGGGAGAGAATGCTGAGGCGCAGCACAGAAATCCTCGCCGGGCACATTTATAAGGTCTCTTCCGAGTGGATGACAGGTGGGCCCGTCGATCTAATCATATCTGGGAGCAGTTACGCAGACTGGATACGTGGCGAAAAAGGCGGCGCGGAGATCGAGGCGTCTATGCCCCGTCCCATCCGAACGCCGCGGTCCGCCCCGCTTCGCGCGCGTCCCCAAATTTCGCATCCCGCGGAATCCGCGAACAACAAATCAGTCTGTCAGACGCGGTGTTTCCGGCGATCCGTCGCTCGGAGATCGTCGAAGCCCGAAAGATCACTCGACGCAAAAATAGAATGGATCGAGTCGACTGAAGGCAAATTGCTCCCTGTCGACGAAGAGATTCTTTGGTCCAGGACAACGCACGACCAGGGCACAAAGGTTAATCGATAACGACATCAACTCCTTCCTCACTCGAAGCCTCAATCCATTCGGGGGCTAATGATGGGATTATGTACCTAGGGTAGGGTCATGGACCTGATCTAAGTACCTTACCCAAGGACACCCTTAGAAGAAGTCGCCTTCCAGTCGACCAACGAGGGACACACTCGACTGACTTGAAGGACTCGACCACGAAGACTCACTCGACCACCAGAAGGTCAAGAGGCACTCTGCACTGCCACGGCCTGTAATCAAGTAGACTTTATGATAGTAAAGGCACTTTATGTGGGGCGTTACCAGTAACGCCCCAGACTTAACTCACCTTAAACCCTCTCCTACGTGGGCTGGCTGGGGTCCTGGCGCACTCTATATAAGCCACCCCCCTCCACAGGCAGAAGGGTTCGGCACCTTGTAACTCATATACTCATAATCCACTCGACCGCCTCCGGGCTCCGAGACGTAGGGCTGTTACTTCCTCCGAGAAGGGCCTGAACTCGTACATCCTTTGTGCTTACAACCTCTCCATAGCTAGGACCTTGCCTCTCAATACCTACCCCCCACTCTACTGTCAGGCTTAGAACCACGACAGTAGCCCTCTTCGGAGCAACAAAACTACATGCTATAGGACCTGAACATGGTAAAGTAAAGCATGGCATGGAGCTACTCAAAGAGCTTAACAAAAGTCCCTTAGTGACCTTGAGCCAAAAGGGATCAGAAAATATATTTGCAAGCATGTGAACATAGCAAAATCATAATGAGATCTCAGACTTAGTGAAAACTGGCACATGCTGAAACAGATATCAAGTAGGCATGTTTACGAGCTCGATGCACTCACTACAGACCAAGACATGAAAAGCTAAGCATACATCTATCAAGAACACACAAAATGCAAGCTAGACATTGCAAGAACAATAGCATAGCATGCACGGGTCAACTACAACATCCTCGGCAAAATTGCAAACAAGTTGACAATCTGCCCAGATTCACAAAGTAGCAAAAGTAGAGCTCGATTGACTCAATCTAGGTTGCTCCATAATTGCAAACAAAGACAAGGATGGATAGAGCACTACAAGATTAACAAAACATACTTACTGATCATCGTCAAAAGAGGCACGGATCACTCGGAAACGACAAGAACACATGGCCATATGAAATAAACAGCCTAAGGACTTAGTGGAATTGCTAAGTGCCTGAAATCAGCACTACCAAGTGCCTCACTTCGCAAGCTTGCACTAGTCACCACACACATCACAAAAATACATGGGTTGCACCTCTGGAAAGATGACAAAACCCTTAACAAAACGTATGTAGAGCTCATGGGCATAACATACACACAATAATCATGGCAAAAATGACAAATATGCAAAATGGAGTAGCAGATCTGACAATTATCTCAAGTAGCCCTCTTCTAACAGCATTTTGGGCATCAAGATGAACTCAAATGAAAATAATGAATGGAATGAAATGATGTGCTCTCTGAGACGAACAATTTGATATGCTATATGCCGAAAACGGAGTTACGGATACGGAGGTACGACACGATGAACAGGAGCACATGGATCTGGGATTTTGGGACTTAGAAGAAAAACCACCTCCCAGATCTAGGGTTTGCACGTGCCCCGAGGTTCACCGGAGGAGTCACCGGAGTTCGCCGACCGGAGTTGACGCGGGGCGGCCGGAAGCGACGAGGAGGACAGTGGAGGGCGGCGGGGTCGCCGGCGTTGAGGACGACATGCGCGGGGCGACGGTGGCCGGGGCGGCGAGCGCCGGCACGGGACGACGAAGAACGGCGGCGGGGCGGCAAGCTCGGCCTTGGCGCGCGTTGGCCGGAGTGACGGATCCGCGGCGGAGGCGGCGGAGCACGGTGCCGGCTCGGGAGGAGAAGGGCGGCGGGCGGCGGATGGCGGCTACGGGCCGCGGGGGCCGGCGCTGGGCCTGGCGGGCCCACGCGGGTGGCGGCGCGGCGATGTGGGCACGCTGCCACGTGTCGATGCGGGATTGGCCCGGGTGGGGCGGCGGACGTGCCCGGCCGGGGACGGACGTGTCCGGTCGGCGCGAGAAGATGGATCTAGGGTTAGGGAAAGAGTGGTACCGCGAATTTTGAGAGGGTGGTCTATAAATAGGCATAGGAGGGGCTAGGAGAGTTCAAATGAGGTGCGGTTTTCGGCCACGCGATCGTGATCGAACGCTCTAGATGATGGAGCAGGTTTAGGTGGGTTTTGCGCAAAAATGGAGGGGTGTTGGGCTGCAATACACACGAGGCCTTTTCAGTCCCTCGGTTAACCATTGGAGTATCAAACGAAGTCCAAATGATACAAAAACTTGACAGGCGGTCTACGGCTAGTAAACCAAGGCAGCTTGGCAAGTCTCGGTCCAATCCGGAAATGTTTAAACCCCACACACGAAAGAAAGCTAGAAATGACCACCGGAGGAGAACGAAGCGCCGGAATGCAAAACGGACAACGGGGAAAATGCTCGAATGCATGAGATGAACACGTATGCAAATGCAATGCACATGATGACATGATATGAGATGCATGACAATGACAACAACACACGGAGACAAAAACCCGAACCCGAGAAAATAAAATAAGTTAACGCCGGAAACGACAAGAGTTGGAGTACAAATTGGGAAAGTCATATCCGGGGTGTTACACTTCTTCAAATGCATCAATCTCCTCTTGAAGCTTGTCCTTGCCTTTTAGCTTGTGGCCTTGTGGTGGAAGATCATCTTGAGCTTGTGTTCCTTGGAAAAAAGTAGGATCATACTTCTCTTGTTGAGGAACAAACTTCGTCTTGGGGTATTGATCTTCTTCCCACTCAACTACATTGGCATTGAACTTTCGTTCAAAACCAACACCTTGATTCTTCCGGTGTCTTCCTTGCTTGCGTACAATTTCCTCAAACTGCTTGCTTCCGGCAACACTCTTGTAAACACCTTTCTCTATAATTCCCTTCAATAAGCTATTTTCTTGCTCAAGTGTAACTTGGCTAAGAGAATCATATTAGTGGAATCAAGAGAAGTACTTGAAGCAACAACATTGGATTTAGCATGATTGTTGTTACTACTAGAGGAAGAATCTTTCTTGTTCTTGTTGCTAGATTTAACTTGTGGCATGTAAGTAGACAAGAGTAAACGCTTGGCAATGTAAGAAATTTTCTTGCGAAGATCATCATTGATTGCTTTTAAGAACTCATGCTCTTGCTCAAGGTTGAGCTTTTCAAAGCGTAGCTTCTCATGAGTCTTTAAAAGTTCTCGATGATCTTCCAAGGTAGTTTCATGAGCTAACTTAAGAGTGTTTAGTTCTTTAGTTAGACGCCCAATCTCCTTCTTATCACCGTCATTCGTTTTATCTTAATTATCATGATTAATAGCAAGTTCATCATAGTTTTCGTAACTAGAGTTGTCAACAAGTAAATCATCATCTCCTAGCAAATCATCTTCATCACTATTAAAATCAACATACTCGGGGTGTGTTACCTTTGGACCTTTAGCCATGAAGCATCTTCCAATTCCTTCATTTGGTGAGTCAAATATGTCGTAGGAGTTGGTTGACACAAGTGCTAGACCGACAACACCTTCATCTTGAGTATATTCGGAGTCGGAGTGATAACTTCTTTCGGAGTGATTGTCGGAGTCGGAGCCGGATACCCATTCACCAACATGAGCTTAATGTATTCGTTTTGTGTAGCTTTTCGATGACTTGTCCTTCCTTTCCGAATCCTTGCTTCTCTATGATGTTCTTCAATCATAACGGTCATCTCTACTCCTTCTATCTCTTGGTGGTGATTCTTCTCCTCTACTTCTACTTTTGGTAGAATCTTCTCTTCTTTTGTAGGGAGCCGCACACTCATTGGAATAGTGTTCGGGTCTTCCACAATTGTAGAAATTGCGCTCATGACTAGAAGATCTTTTGTCATTGTAGGACCTTGACTTGGAACTTCTTTCCTTGCTTCTACTCATGTAAAACATGTTGAAGTTCTTCACCATTAGGCTCAATTCTTCGTTGAATGTTTGTTTCTTACTTGATGATGTGGGAGCATCACATGAGGCTTTGGAAGCACCACTTGACTTGTTGTGAAGTTCTTCCTTATCCTTGATGACATCTCATGAGCAACAATTCTTCGAATGACTTCCGTTGGCTTGAGATATTTGTAATTGGGCATCATTTGGATTAATGTGCACATGGTATCATATTTTCCATCCAAGGCTCTAGGATCTTCTTGATGATGAATGCATTGGTCATCTCTTCACTTCCTAAGCCGGCAATCTCATTTGTGATGAGAGCAAGCCTAGAGTACATTTCAGCGACACCTTCACCATCCTTCATTTTGAACTTGTCAAGTTGACTTTGAAGCACATCCAATTTAGATTCCTTGATGGAGTCGGTACCTTCGTGCATATCAATCAAAGTATCCCAAATTTCCTTTGCATTCTCAAGACGGCTGATTTTGTTGAATTCTTTGAGACACAATCCGTTGAAGAGAATATCACAAGTTTGAGCATTGTATTGCAGCATCTTCAACACTTTCGCGGTAGCTTCACGGTTCGGTTCTCTCCCATCGAAGAATTCACCTTGCAAGCCAATACACACAATAGCCCAAACGGCGGGGTTATGTCCAAGAATATTCATTTTCATCTGATGCTTCCAACAAGCAAATTTAGTACCAACAAAGTAAGGACCTCTACGGTGGTAATTTCCCTCACTAGTTACCATACTCTCCTATGTTGTGGAACCAAGGGTATGATCACCAAATGCTATGGATCAAAGCAAATGGAGACCAAAGCTCTGAAACCACTTGTAGGATCGAAAGTATGTCTAGAGGGGGGTGATTAGACTACTTGACCAAATAAAAATCTAGCCTTTTCCCAATTTTAAGTCTTGGCAGATTTTAGCAACTTAGCACAATTCAAGTAATCAACCTACACATGCAATTCTAAGTGTATAGTAGCGGAATGTAAAACAATTGCACAAGAAGGTAAAGGGAGGAGTTTGGAGGGAGCAAATGCAATGTAGACACGGCGATTTTTGGCGTGGTTCCGATAGGTGGTGCTATCGTACATCCACGTTGATGGAGACTTCAACCCACGAAGGGTAACAGTTGCACGAGTCCATGGAGGGATCCACCCATGAAGGGTCCATGAAGTAGCAACCTTGTCTATCCCACCATGGCCATCGCCCATGAAGGACTTGCCTCACTAGGGTAGATCTTCATGAAGTAGGAGATCTCCTTGCCCGTACGCACTCCTTGGTTCAACTCCACAATCTTGACGGAGGCTCTGATACGTCTCCATCGTATCTACTTTTCCAAACACTTTTGCCCTTGTTCTGGACTCTAACTTGCATGATTCAAATGGAACTAACTCAGACTGACGTTGTTTTCGGCAGAATTGCCATGGTATTATTTTTGTGCAGAAATAAAAGTTCTCGGAATGACCTGAAAATCAACGGATAATAATTTTGGAATTTAGGACAGTATAACCGAGCCTAAGGAGAGCCCTCTCACGCCCTCGGTCGTTTCAGCGGTCAGATCTGGAGTCATGATCGTTTCTGGCCGTTGGATGGTTGTTTTGTCCATGTTTTCTCGCTAAATGGGCTAAATGTCCTAATGGGCAGCTACTCCGGTGGCAATTTCCGAGCACTCTAGTTAATTGGGCCTAGCCGCCAAAAAACATCCCACAAAGAAATTTACACATGGAGTCCAAGTCCATACATTGCACGAGCCCGCTCGGGAGTGTCAGGATACAAAGAGATCCGGGCGATGCTGGATCAGATCGAGCCGACGCGGGAATTGCTCGATTGAGCCGGCGCTGGCGATCAGTCTGATCGGTTGCATGGCGCGGAGGGACGGTGTGTGGCGGCTCGATCCCTAATACGTCAACTGAAGTTCTATCGCCAAAGATTGATTGATAGGTTAATTGGCCATTAATAGAAATCGATGGAGTTGAATTGTCAGTTGCTATGTTGTGCGCGATTGGAATTCATCTGTCGTCGTTAACGCAAGGAGTAGACCGGTCGTTACTACATGCCATTAATGGAGTAGGTTGGAGGTGCGACGGGGGCCGATGGTGGAGGCCAGTTACCCAGGTTATTTCCCATTTCTTCCTCTGGCAATAAACATCCCTGGATCTATGCGTCTCCAATAGTTGCCCCTTCATCTTTAATATTTGCTGTAAATTTTCCTTCTCACTGCAATCACCTCACGATTGAGTGTCTGCACTCAGCTTGGGCTCTTGTTGATGCTGCTTTTCACTCCTAATTTGTAGGCACTGCAGTCCAAGCCCTTGACTGATTATGGGTTCTTTGGGTCCAGAATTCTTCAGCCGAGGATCCCAATGGCTGCTGGCCAGGTTCGTTCACATGAAGTGAAATATCCAATCTCCAATACCCAAGTATTTTTTTCATATGATTGCTTTGTTCAAATGTTGATGTGGTCGTAATGATACATGTCATGCTCCTGCCGGCTATTGTTGACTTGTTGTTGTTGTATATGCATCAGATTATTTTGGACCGTAGATCCATATGGGCAAACATAAGGAAATTATGTACTGGAAGGAAGATCCACGTCAGGGGGGCCTCCACCTGTCCACGAGGGTGGGGCACGCGCCCTACCCCCTGGGCGCGGCCCCCTGCCTCGTGGGCCCCCTGACGCTCCACCGACCTCAACCTTGACTCCATATATTCACTTTCGGGGAGAAAAAACCCAGAGAGAAGGATTCATCGCATTTTACGATACGGAGCCGCCGCCAAGCCCTAAACTCTCTCGGGAGGGCTAATCTGGAGTCCGTTCGGGGCTCCAGAGAGGGGAATCCGTCGCCATCCTCATTATCAACCTTCCTACATCACCAATTCCATGATGCTCACCACCGTGTGTGAGTAATTCCATCATAGGCTTGCTGGACGGTGATGGGTTGGATGAGATTTATCATGTAATCGATTTAGTTTTGTTAGGGTTTGATCCCTAGTATCCACTATCTTCTGAGATTGATGTTGCTATGACTTTGCTATGCTATGCCTGTCACTAGGGCCCGATTGCCATGATTTCAGATTTCAACCTACTATGTTTTCATCAATATATGAGAGTTCTCGATCCTATCTTGCAAGTCTATAGTCACCTATTATCTATTATGATCCGTTAACCCCGAAGTGACAATAATCAGGATACTTACCGGTGATGACCGTAGTTTGAGGAGTTCATGTACTCACTATGTGTTAATTCTTTGTTCCGGTACTCTATTAAAAGGAGGCCTTAATATCCCTTAGTTTCGAATAGGACCCCGCTGCCACGGGAGGGTAGGACAAAAGATGTCATGCAAGTTGTTTTCCATAAGCACGTATGACTATATTCAGAATACATGCCTACATTACATTGATGAACTGGAGCTAGTTATGTGTCACCCTAGGTTATGACTGTTACATGATGAACCGCATCCGGCATAATTCTCCATCACTGATCCATTGCCTACGAGCTTTCCATATATTGTTCTTCGCTTATTTACTTTTCCGTTGCTATTGTTATCATCACTATAAAACACCAAAAATATTAATTTTGCTATCGTTACCTTTTACCACCATTACCATTATTATCATATTACTTTGCTACTAAACACATTGATGCAGATATTAAGTTTCCAGGTGTGGTTGAATTGACAACTCAGCTGCTAATACTTGAGAATATTCTTTGGCTCCCCTTGTGTTAAATCGATAAATTTGGATTGAATACTCTGCCCTCGAAAACTATTGTGATCCCCTATACTGTGGGTTACAAGAGTATTTTCTGGCGCCGTTGCCGGGGAGCATAGACCTATTCTTTGAGTCACTTGGGATTTATATCTGCTTATCATTATGAAGAACTTGAAAGATCCAAGAACCAATATTTATCCCTCAACTACGAGGGGGGTGGTAAGGAACTACCATCTAGCTCTGCACTCGATTCGCCTTCTGTTTTGAGTAAGCTTGCGACACCTAAACCTGCTTCTGCTATTAATTTTGATATGTCGCATGTTATTGATGATGCCACTTCTGCTATGCATGATACTTATGATGAAACTACTTATATGCTTGATACTACTGTGCCACTTGGTGAATTTCTTGATGAACAACTTGCTAGGGCTAGAGAAAATGAAATTATTGAAACTGATAATATTGATGAAAGTGATGATGAAGATTCTCCCCCTAGATATGACTTACCTATTGTGCCTGAGGGCTATGTTATGGATGAAGAAACTACTAGAGATTTTCTTGCTTGCAATGATAGGAGTGATCTTAAGAAATTATTAGCTAAGCTGAAACAAAAAACTTTGAATGCTAGAATGAAATATGATCCTTCTTATTCTACTTCACCTATCTTTGTTACTGATAAGGATTATGATTTCTCTGTTGATCCTGAGATAATTACTTTAGTTGCATCTGATCCTTTCTATGGCTATGAATCTGAAACTGGTGTGGCACATCTTACTAAATTAAATGATATAGCCACCCTATTCACTAATGATGAGAAAACTCGCTACTATTATATCCTTAATATATTTCCGTTCTCATTAAAGGGTGATGCTAAGATATGGTTTAATTCTCTTGATCATGGTTGTGTGCGTAGTCCCTAGGATATGATTTATTACTTCTCTTCTAAATATTTCCCCGCTCATAAGAAACAAGCTGCTTTAAGGGAAATATATAATTTTGTGCAAATTGAAGAAGAGAGTCTCCCACAAGCTTGGGGGAGGCTTCTCCAATTACATAATGCTTTGCCTGATCATCCTCTAAAGAAAAATGAAATACTTGATATCTTTTATAATGGACTAATCGATGCTTCCAGAGACCACCTGATAGTTGTGTTGGTTGTGTTTTCAGGGAAAGAACACCAGATGAAGCTGAAATTCTAAGCCAATTCCTGATCCAATTCCTGAACCAACTCCTAAGCCAACTCCGAAGAAAAGGGGTATTCTATCTCTTAGTCCTAAAGATATGCAAGAGGCAAAGAAATCAATGAAAGAAAAAGGTATTGAAGCTGAAGATGTTAAGAATTTACCTCCTATTGAAGAAATACATGGTCTTAATTTACCACCTATTGAAGAAACACATGGTCTTGATAACCCGACATAGGTAGTAAAGTTAAATTCTCTCTATAGATATGATAAAGCTGAAATCCCATTTACTAAGTTTGCTAGCCCATGCTTAGATGAGTTTGATAACTTTATGGTTAAGCAAGAAAACTTCAATGCTTATTTTGGTAGGGAATTAAAATGCAATGCTGATATGCTTAAACAGTTGGGTGATTATATGGCTAATATCAAAGGTGAACTAAAACTTATTAGTAAACATGCTTCTATGGTTACCACTCAAGTAGAACAAGTACTTAAAGGTCAGAATGATTTGATCAATGAATTGAATAGTAAGAAAAATGATAACACTGTGAGAGTTATGACTAGAGGTGGTAAAATGACTCAGGAACCTTTGTATCCTGAGGGCCATCCTAAGAGAATTGAGCAAGATTCTCAAAAAAATAATATAGATGCACATAGTCCTTCTAGGAGGAAGAAAAAGAAAAATGATAGGACTTTGCATGCTTCTAGTGAACCTATTATTGACACGCCTGAGAATCCTAATGATATCTCTATTTCTGATGCTGAAACACAATCTGGTAATGAGCATGAACCTAGTGATAATGTTAATAATGATGTTCATGCTGATGCTCAACCTAGAAATAATAATGATGTAAAGATTGAACCTGCTATTGATCTTGATAACCGACAATCAAAGAATCAACGTTATGATAAGAAAGACTTTGTTGCTAGGAAGCACGGTAAGGAAAGAGAACCATGGGTTCAGAAACCCATGCCTTTTCCTCCTAAACCGTCCAAGAAAAAGGATGATGAGGATTTTGAGCGCTTTGCTAAAATGATTAGACCTATCTTTTTGTGTATGCGATCAACTGATATGCTCAAAATGAACCCTTATGCTAAGTACATGAAAGAAATTGTTACAAATAAAATAAAGATACCGGAAGTTGAAATTTGCACCATGCTTGCTAATTATACTTTTAAGGGTGGAATACCTAAGAAACTAGGAGATCCCGGAGTACCAACTATACCATGCTCCATTAAAAGAAACTATGTTAAAACTGCTTTATGTGATCTTGGAGTCGGTGTTAGTGTTATGCGTCTCTCTTTATATCATAGACTTGATTTGAATAAGTTGACACCAACTGAAATATCTTTGAAAATGGCTGACAAATCAACTACTATACCTGTCGGTATTTGTGAGGATGTTCCTCTTGTGGTTGCAAACGTTACTATTTTAACGGACTTTGTTATTCTTGATATTCCCGAGGATGATAGTATGTACATTATTCTTGGAAGACCCTTTTTGAATACTACGAGGGCTGTTATTGATTGCACCAAAGGCAAAGTCACTTTTCATGGTAATGGTAATGAGCATACGGTAAACTTTCCGAGGAAACAACCTCAAGTTCACAGTATAAACAATATTGGAAAAATTTCAACAATTACTATTGGAGGTTTTGAATTTCCTCTTCCTACTGTCAAGGAAAAATATGATATTCTTATTGTTGGGGATGCGCATATCCCTGTTGAGTAACCTAGTGTTATTCAAAAATTCTCCGGTTCCATGTTATTCGGAATGAGTTTGTTAACAAGACCTGATCAACCTTGTTAGTGGATTCCTTTTGATGAGCATGAGATGGATGAATTTAGAAAACACAACTCTTTGTACCCTCTTTTTACTTTCTGTTATTTATATTGAAATAAAGCAAAAATAGTAATTTCTCTCTGTTTTCTTAATTATCCATGCAATAAAAAATTACCCCGAAAATAAAAGTTCTCCAAATGCCCTGAAATTTAAATATGATTTTTTTCTAGAATATTTGAGAATATCTAGCACTAAGAACACAACAGGGGGAGCAAGCACCTGGCCACGAGGGTGGAGGGCGTGCCCTACCCCCCCTAGGCGTGCCCCCTGCCTCGTGGGCCCATGATGGCTCCCCTCCACTTATTCCAGCTACCACACACTCCTTCTTCCTCCCACAAACATCACTAACCAGCTCAAACCCGAGTCCACGCTCATTTTGCTGCCATTTTCGATCTCCTTGCTCAAAGCACCTCTCACAAAACTGCTTTGGGGGTTTGTTCCTTGGTATGTGACTCCTCCAATGGTCCAATTAGTTTTTGTTCTAGTGCTTTATTCATTGCATATTTTTGCTGCTTAGCTGACCCTGTTCTTGAGCTTGCATGTCAAATTTATATCGTCAAAAGTAGTTTTGATGCATGATATTGCCTCTAGGCACTTGTGGGAGTAGTTGCTATCAACTTTGTTGAGTTTGGTTCACTTTTATTTTGAAGTTACTAAAAATTTCAGAAATTTTCAGAAAAATATGAAGAGATTTTTGAGGGGCTCATCAAGCCGAAGCTCGAAGGATAAGCAAAGTGGGGAGGATAAGAGGCCCAAATATAATCTTACTCGCACCACAGAGGTTCGGCCATGTGAATGGCCTTGTGATGATTTCTTGAGAGCAGCCAGGATTTATGATGATTTATATGAATTGGCTGAGAATACAGGCCTCACTGCCTTCCTCCACGACCGACGCGAACAGTATCTCTTACTCATCAATATCTTTGTGCAAAACTTTCATTTCCATGCTAGGAGCTCACCACCTATGGTGGAATTTTATTTTTATGATGAGCATAAGGAGATGTCACTTCATTATTTTTGTCGGGTTTTTTGATCCCTTTCGAGTGCAGCGTAGAGGAACCACATCGTGATGATGTGGATGGGTTTATTCATACCATTATTGTAGGGGAAACGAGGAATGTTTCCGTCGCATGAATTACTAGCATACACTTTCCTACTCTATGTTACTTTGCTATATTTGCTAGTAGATGCTTAATTGGGCGCGGAAACTATGGAAACCGGAGTGCCCCTGATATTGTTATTTCGTGCCATGCCTTATTTTGTGATGATACATTCAGTATGGGCGCCATTGTTGCAAAGAGGTTAAATCTTAACCGTACTAAGGGCCGCATCCTTGGAGGCATCTTCGCCTCGTGCCTCGCCGCACACTTTAACATACCTATTAGGCATTATGAGAAGGAAGAGAAGTTGTTGCCTCCTGTTTATCTAGATTATAAGAGTATGGTAGCACATGATTTTATTGTTAAGAATAGGGAAAAGGCGCTTAAGTACAAATTAATATTTGGTAAAAATCATCCTGAGACTATTACTTTGCTTGCTCCTTCCTTGTTTGATTTATCTGCAGGCAAGTACCTTGTTCCGTTGGAGGCCATTCATGCCTGCCAAAACCCTACATCAGCTACAGAGCCAGAGCCGGGACCACAAATTAATCCTCCACGACAGTCTAATTACCAGTGGGATCTGGAGGTGATTGCCAACCAGTGGCAATCCGAGGCTTATTCACAGTACGACCCCAACTATTAGTTTGGATATCTGCCAGGCCATCCGTGGCCATAGACCAACTTAGGCCAAAAGCCTAAGCTTGGGGGAGTACGTATTTCTCACCGACATTACATTCACGTACACACACTCATTGCTAGTTGTCGGTGCTCATACTTTTTCAATGTATCATCCATGCTAGTTTATTTTCCTTTTTATGATTTCTTCTTGTGTGTTTGATAAACCTTAAGAAAAACAAAAAATTAGTTGTAGCTTTTAATTAGTTTAATTTCCATGCTTGTAGTAGTAACTAAAAATAAAACCCAAAAAGATTTCTCGTTCTTCTTTTGCTTGTTGGGAGCTTTCCCGTGTAAATAGTTTTATTTATTTTCTTGTTCTCTGGGGGTCGAGAGGAGAAGACCATAATTAAAATGTTAAAGTGGCTCTTATATGCATTATCATTCATCTGACAAAGAGCCCATATTACCTTGTCTTCTCTCTTGAATTGAATGCTTGCAGATTCCATCTTAGTCCAATGCACGTGCACTATTATAATTATCCACACTATTCGGTCGTGCAAGTGAAAGGCAATTATGACGATATATGGTGGACTGATTGAGATGAGAGAAGCTGGTATGAACTCGACCTCTCTTGTTTTTGTAAATATGATTAGTTCATCATTCCTGACTCAGCCTATTATGAATAAACATGTTTGCAATGAGAATTAGAGATTATAGTTGCTTATGCCATGCTTAATTAGATAGGAGCTTATAATGGTTTACCTTGCGTGCCAAAATGCTATTAAATGGTTGTGATGTGGTATGATAGTGTGGTATCCTCTTTTGAATGATTCGAGTGGCTTGACTTGGCACATGTTCACGCATATAGTTGAAACAAAATCAACATAGCCTCTACGATATTTATGTTCATGGTGCATTATATCCTACTCATGCTTGCATTCGGTGTTGATTAATTTTAATGCATGTTCATGCCTGTTGTCGCTCTCTAGCTGGTCACTTCCCAGTCTATTGCTAGCCTTCACCTGTACTAAGCGATAATACTGCTTGTGCGTCCAATTCCATAAACCCCAAAATTATTCCATATGAGTCCACCATACCTACCTATATATTGTATCTACATGCCGTTCCAAGTAAACTTGTATGTGCCAAACTCTAAACCTTCAAATAAACATTCTATTTTGTAAGCTCGAATAGCTCATGTATAAACTAGAGTTGTACGTATCTTCCATGTTAGGCATGTTATTCTCAAGAGGAGTGGACTCCGCTCCTCACTCACGAGAAAGTGGCTGGTCACCGGGATGCCTAGTCCCATGCTTTATGCAAATCAAATCAAAATAACTGCAAAAAAAACTCCCCCGGGACTCTCATTAGATGGAGGCACTCGTTGTTTCGAGCAAGCCATGGTTTGATGCTTGTTGGTGGAGGGGAGTATAAACTTTACCATTCTGTTTGGGAACCTCCTATAATGTGTGTAGCATGGAAGATACCGTCATCTCTAGGTTGTTATGGTGATAATGAAAGTATACCACTCAAAATATTATTCATATCTATTTCAAACCGAGCTCTGGCACCTCTAAAAATCCCTGCTTCCCTCTATGAAGGGCCTATCTATTTACTTTTATGCTGAGTCATCATCCTCTTATTGAAAAGCAAAAGTTGGAGAGCACCGCTGTCATTTGCATTCATTACTGTTAGTTTACATTGAGTATGACTTGACTGGATCTCTTTTACCATGAATTGTAATGTCTAGTCAGTCCTTGATCTTTAAAGGTGCTCTGCATTTATGTTTTGTGGTCTCAGAAAGGGCTAGTGAGATACCATCCTGTTATATCATATTATGATTGTTTTGAGAAAGTGTTGTCATCCGAGATTTATTATTATTGCTCGCTAGTTGATTATGCCATTGATATGAGTAAACATGAGACCTAAATGTTATTGTGAATATGGTTAGTTCATAATCTTTGCTGAAAACTTGAATGCTAGCTTTACATATTTACAACAACAAGAGCAAACAGAGTTTGTAAAAGTTTTTCTTTATCACTTTCAATTTATCAACTAAATTGCTTGAGACAAGCAAAGTTTTAAGCTTGGGGGAGTTGATACGTCTCCGTTGTATCTACTTTTCCAAACACTTTTGCCCTTGTTTTGGACTCTAACTTGCATGATTTGAATGGAACTAACCCGAACTGACGCTGTTTTCAGCAGAATTGCCATGGTGTTATTTTTGTGCAGAAATAAAAGTTCTCGGAATGACCTGAAAATCAACGGAGAATTATTTTGGAATATATAAAAAATACTAGAAGGAATATCCACGTCAGGGGGGCTCCACCTGTCCATGAGGGTGGGGGCGCGCCCCCTGCCTCGTGGGCCCCCTAACGCTCCAGCGACCTCAACCTTGACTCCATATATTCACTTTCGGGGAGAAAAAAACCAAAGAGAAGGATTCATCGCGTTTTACGATACGGAGCTGCCGCCAAGCCCTAAACTCTCTCGGGAGGGCTAATCTGGAGTCCGTTCGGGGCTCTGGAGAGGGGAATCTGTCACCATCGTCATCATCAACCTTCCTCCATCACCAATTTCATGATGCTCACCGCCGTGCGTGAGTAATTTCATCGTACGCTTGCTGGACGGTGATGGGTTGGATGAGATTTATCATGTAATCGAGTTAGTTTTGTTAGGGTTTGATCCCTAGTATCCACTATGTTCTGAGATTGATGTTGCTATGACTTTGCTATGCTTAATGCTTGTCACTAGGGCCCGAGTGCCATGATTTCAAATCTGAACCTATTATGTTTTGATCAATATATGAGAGTTCTTGATCCTATCTTGCAAGTCTATAGCCACCTATTATGTGTTATGATCCGTTAACCCCGAAGTGACAATAATCGGGATACTTACCGGTGATGACCGTAGTTTGAGGAGTTCATTTATTCACTATGTGTTAATGCTTTGTTCATGTACTCTATTAAAAGGAGGCCTTAATATCCCTTAGTTTCCAACAGGACCCCGCTTCCACGGGAGAGTAGGACAAAAGATGTCATGAAAGTTCTTTTCCATAAGCACGTATGACTATATTCATAATACATGCCTACATTACATTGATGAACTGGATCTAGTTCTGTGTCACCCTAGGTTATGACTATTACATGATGAACCGCATTCGACATATTTCTCCATCATCGATCCATTGCCTACGAGCTTTCCATATATTGTTCTTCGCTTATTTACTTTTCTGTTGCTATTGTTATCATCACTATAAAACACCAAAAATATTAATTTTGCTATCGTTACCTTTTACCACCATTACCGTTATTATCATATTACTTTGCTACTAAACACTTTGCTGCAGTTATTAAGTTTCCAGGTGTGGTTGAATTGACAACTCAGCTGCTAATACTTGAGAATATTGTTTGTCTCCCCTTGTGTTGAATCAATAAATTTGGGTTGAATACTCTACCCTCAAAAACAATTGCGGTCCCCTATACTTGTGGGTTATCAGGCTCCCAAGTGACACCTAGCCAATCTAGGAGACACCACTCTCCAAAAGATAATAGATGGTGTGTTGATGATGAACTCCTTGCTCTTGTGCTTCAAATGATAGTCTCCCCAACACTCAACTCTCTCTCATAGGATTGGATTTGGTAGAAATATGATTTGAGTGGAAAGCAACTTGGGGAAGGCTAGAGATCAAGATTTATGTGGTTGGAATGGAATATCTTGACCTCAACACAAGTGTAGGTGGTTCTCTCTCAGAAAATGTATGTTGGAAGTGTAGGCATTATCTGATGGCTCTCCCCACGAATGAAGAGTGGGTGGAGGGGTATATATAGCCTCTACACAAAATCTAACAGTTACACACAAATCACCAAACTCGGTGGGCGAATTATAAAACTCGATCAGGCCAATTTAGTTCAAAATGTGAACGTTAGGATTTTCGGTGGGACCGACATGTCAACTCAGTGGGACCGATTCCATTAGGGTTAGGGAATAACGTAATCTTGGTGAGACCGATTACACAAATTCAGTGGGACCAATTTTGGCAATAGACAAACAGAGAGTTGGTCAGGCAAACTCGGTGGGACCAATTCGCTCATCTCGATTAGACCGAAACATTACGAAGGGGAAACAGAGAGTTTGCATTGCAATCTCGGTGGGACCGAACGCTCATCTCGGTTGGACCGAAATGTTATGAAGGGAAACAGAGAGGTTCCAGTCCCATCTCGGTGAGACCAAGATCCCTATCATTGAGACCGAAGTGACTACGGTTTGTGTCAGTGGATATGTCAAGTGAACTCGATGGCACCGGATAGAAGATTCCGCTGGGGCTGAGTTTGACTTTTGGTTTGGGACATATGTGGATATGAGAAAGTAGTTGAGGGTTTTTGGAGCATATCACTAAGCATTTTGAGCAAGTAACTCATTAAGCAACACCTCACCCCCTTTAATAGTATTGGCTTTTCCTATGGACTCAATGTGATCTTGGATCACTAAAATTAAAATGTAGAGTCTTGTGCTTTGAGCTTGAGCCAATCTTTTGTCCTTAGCATTTTGAGGGGTCCACTTTCTAATCCATGCCATGCCAATCGTTGAGCTTTCCTAAAATATTTATCTTAAAATAGCATTAGCTCAATGAGCTATATGTTGTTAGGAATTACTAAAACCACCCAGGGATAGTTGCACTTTCAAGGTTTACTTATGCAGGATGGAAGAGTTGTTTCATATGCCTCACGTCAGCTTCGACCGCACAAATTGAATTATGCCATGCATGATTTGGAGTTAGCAGCCGTAGTGCTTGCGCTTAAGACCTAGAGACATTTTCTTATTGGAAACCGTTGTGATGTGTACACGGATCACAAGAGTTTGAAGTACATTTTCACGCAGAAGGAGCTGAACCTCAGGCAGAGGAGCTTATAAAGGATTATGATATGAAGTTGCATTATCACCCAGGAAAGGCCAATGTCGTAGCAGACGCTTTGAGCCGGAAGAGTTATGTCAATACCCTCATAAGCAAAGGATTGCCAAAGGAGTTGGCCGAAGAGCTCAAGGAGCTTCATTTGGACATAGTTCCTAGAGGTTTTGTTGCAGCAATGGAGGTTCAGTTAACATTATTGGGAAAGATTCGAGCAGCTTAGAAGGATGACAAAGAAATTGCTGAGATAAAGGAGAAGATGAGCAAAGGAAAAGCCAAAGGTTTTCGTGAGGATGAGTACGAAACTTTATGGTTTGAGGATCATGTATATGTACCCAATAATGCGTTGATCAGGAAGTTAATACTTCGGGAAGCTCATGACTTGCCATACTCGATACACCCCGGAAACACCAAGATGTATTTGGATTTGAAGGAACGTTTTTGGTGGACTGGGATGAAGAAGGATATTGCAGAGTATGTTGCAGTATTTGATGTATATCAGAGAGTGAAGGGAGAACATCGGAAGCCAGCAGGATTACTGCAGCCTATGCCGATACTCGAATGGAAGTGGGATGAGCTTGGCATGGATTTTATCACCGGACAAGCTTGACGGGATATGATTCTATCTGGGTATTAGTGGAATATTTGACCAAAGTGGCTCACCTTATCCCAGTGAAAACCACCTATATGAGTGCGAAGTTGGCCAAGATATATATGACCAGGATCGTATGACTGCATGGAGTTCTGAGGACCATCGTATCAGATAAAGGGACATGATTTACCTCGAAGTTTAGGAATCAGCTGCACCAGACTTTGGGTACCAGGCTAGAGTTTAGTATAGCTTTTCAGCCGTAGACAGATGGATAGACTGAGAGAGTTAATCAGATTCTGGAGGACATGTTGAGAGCTTGTGCATTAGATTATGGATCCAGTTGGGATGACAATTTGCCTTACACGGAGTTCTCATACAATAACAGTTATCAAGCTAGTTTGAAGATGGCACCTTTTGAAGCTTTGTATGGGAGAAGTTGCAGAACACCATTGATGTGGGATGAAGTTGGAGACGTTCAGTTGTTCAGACCGGATCTGATCAAGGATTCCGAAGAGAAGGTTAAGTTGATTTGCGAAAGACTAAGGAGGTAGTCTATGAAACCGGAGACAGAGCGTATCTTCGTGTGTCACCTCTACGAGGAGTTAAACGATTTGGAGTTAAGGGAAAGTTAGCCCCGAGATCTGTAGGACCATACCGAGTTTTGGAGCGAATGGGAGAAGTGTCCTACAAGTTGGAGTTACCCGAAGGACTGTCAGGAGTTCATGCTGTGTTTCGCATTTCCCAGTTGAAGAAGTGCCATGCTGAGATGGCCGATATTTCTCTGAGAGATACAGTGCCCCTGGAAGCAATACAGTTGGATAGTGATATGACCTACGAGGAGAAACCGGTTAAGATTCTCGAGTTTGCCAGCCATGTTACACGCAGTAAGGTTATCAAGTTTTGCAAAGTTCAGTGGAGCCACCATACCAAGGATGAAGCCACCTGGGAACGAGAGGAAGACCTACGGAAAGACCACCCACACCTATTTTCTAGCCAACCCGAATCTCGAGGGCGAGATTCATCTTAACGGGGGTAGGTTTGTAACATCCCAAAATTTCAATTTGCATGTTATGCATAGGTCATCATATGCATATCATATTTTATTTGCATTTTATTTGTGATCCTAGAAATCCTAAGCAACTGAAGTGCAACGGAGAGAGTTGGGGGTTTCATTTATTTTCATATTTGAATTTTTCTCAAATTTGAAAAGAGGATCATTTTGGTTTTAAAATTTTTTTCTCTCCGAATTATTTCCGATATTAAAATAAAAGAGAGAAGATAATATGACTTCTTCAAAAAGACAGGAATACTAGAGGAAAAATTTTAAAATCAAATAAATATTTTTATTTGGATTTTACTCGAGATTTTATTTGAATTAGAAAAAATATGCATTTTCAAAATTGCATTTTTAGGCCAGAAAAATGTTCACTTTGTTCTAAGTATTTTATTTAGACGGTGAAAATTGTATTTGGCATTTTTATAATTTTTTATATTTTATTAGGATTTTTCTTTGGTAGAAATTAGTTTTTTTAAACAGTTCCCGGACCAACTGGGCCGAAACCCAGCCGGCCCACTCCCGTGCGCTGCCGCCTTCCTCCCGTGGAGTCCCGTTGCCGCATGGACGCCGAGTCCGGCTCGGCCACATCGCCTTGTCGCCTTGCCCCCTCCCCCAAGCCGCCTTGCCCGCCCCCTCTTATAAGCCGCCGCCACCACCTTTCCTCCCCACCCCTCCACCGCAGCCACCGCCGCCTCCCAAGCCGCTGCCGCCGCCGTTCGCCACCCGCCGCCGCCCGTCGGTGCCGCCCACGCTAGAGCCGCCGCCCCGCACCAACACTGCGGCCCACGCCAGATCCCGTCGCCACGCTGCCGTTCGGATCTGCTGCCGCCGCCGGTTTTTGTCCGGTTTTCTTCAGTTTATTTCGGTAAACCCTAGATCTAATTAGGTTTTTAGATAGGTTTTCTCAGTTTTTCTTTGGTTCAGATCTATTCTGCGAACGTTTGTTCGTTTAGTTCTTTGGTTTAGATCTATGCTCGTAGACGTGGATTGGTTGAGTGTATTCATGGTAGATGTGAGTGTTGTTAATTAATGGTTAACTTAAGGTGTCTACTTTAATACACATGTACGTGGATTGGTTGCGGGAACCTGGAGAATCCAGTGTTGTCCTAGGATATCCCGGAGTACCCGTGTGATCATAAGATTATTCATGCTCAAAGGGATCATAAGATTATTCATGCTAGAAACTTCCTTGTGCAGCCACAAGCCATTATGGGCTCTGGCATAGTTGAGTATGTTGCATGACCTCTTTCAGTGGTAGACTAGCAGATGTAGGGGATGTAGGTGGTACTATCTACCCAGAGTAAAGAGTTAATGCTTCTGAAAGACTGTGTCTCGGTCATCCGTTTCTCAAACACCATGTAGTGCAAGAAATCCAATGGAGGAGATCGAGTCTTGTTGGGAAAAGTGCGCAAATCTCTGCAGAGTGTACAAACTAATCATGGTTAGCTGTGTCCCCGGTTATGGACATCTTGAGTATCTGATTCTTGAATTATTGATTTGATCTCATCACTCTAAATTAATTTGTTGGGTTCTTAATATTATTTAATTGGGATTGAGTTGGAGGAACCTTCTCAATGTTTATCAACCACCATGATAGTTAAACAAAACATATTCCTTTGTTGTAGGGAAAAATTGGCTTTTCACAGAAATATGATAATTGTAGAGCCTCCACCGGCCATATATGCATATAGTTATAGCTATTACCTGTTCATTGCTCTATAGTGTTATTTTGCCAGCATATTCCATGTGCTGACCCGTTTCCGGGCTGCAATGTATTATGTTGTAGACTTTTCAGACGAAGAGTAAGGTGCGCTACGTCGTTGTCGTGCACTCAGCTATGCCGTTGGAGTTGATGGACTCATTTACCTTTGATGCTTCCACAGTTATTTTATTTAGATGGCCTTAAGCCATATTATTGTAATAAGTTCTCTTTTGATACATTCGATGTAATAACTGTGTGATTGCACTCTGTTATAAATCCTTCAAGTATTGTGTGTCTCAGTATTACCGATCCAGGGATGACACTTATGCACAGAGATTTGACCGTTTGAGGTCGGATCGCTATAGGGGATATCAGATGGTTGCCAAGCAAACACATCGATATTCGCCCATAGGAAGCACTACAAAAGAAGACACTTCTGTGATGATACGTGTTTGTCACAGTAGGTCACTTTTTCTATCATGCATGTACATCCATGATGATTTTATGACAGAATCAAGATAGTCATACCTGTGTTGTCGTAGAAGTGTTCCATGACATTACCAAAATTATCATCATGGAAGTGTCCACTTCCATGACGATAAATCGCGCATCATAGAAGTCCTTTCGTCAAGGTGTCCGCCACGTGACATCCATCGTAATGGGTCGCTGTTAATATATAGGGTCCGGCTTTGGATCCAATAACCCGTTAACAGCCCAGACCAATGAGGATTTTCCACGTGTAAAATTGTCATTGGTCGGAGGAAACACGTGTTGGCTCACCATTGGGACAAATATCATCCATCCATTGGATAGGAGGCACATATGATACGTCGACATGTGGCACGGCCCAATAGAGGCCCATTCCGGTGAAAAGGCCGGCCCGTTTGACTTGGTCAAAATGTAACGGGCCGACCCACGGAAAGCTTGTTAACGGCATGTTCATATATAGCAAATTTACGTCCCGCTAACTCACGGCCCATTACGACCTATCGGAATTAAGCCCGGTAGCTTCATCTGGGCCATCCAATATGATTCTAGGGCATTGTACCTTCCGGCCCATGTATGGACCGTGATTTCTTTTGGCCCATACGAGGCCATTTGTAACTCTTGGCCCATTAACGGCCCGTGGTGAATCTAGCCCACAATGATAGTGTATCGCTTTATACCCATTAACGGCCCATTATTCCATTGGGTCGTTTCCACCTCGTGTTATCTTTCAGCCTTCTCAGTGCCCATTTATTCTTGAGCTTATTTCCAGCATTCGGTTACTTACGGCCCGTTACTGGCCTTTTCTGCTTGTGGGCCAAATTCAGCTCGTGGTTACAATCGGCCCGTTTGCGGCCCGTTAATTCTTTGGGCCGTTTTCGTAGCGTCATTAAATACGAACGATTAACAACGGACCGTTATGGTTGGCGCATGAATGGACGATTCCAAATCTATCCTGTTTACGGCCCATAATGCGGTCTGTTATTGGCCCATGTTTGGCCGATCGATCATACGACCCGTAGAAGGACCATTGATGATACGGCCCATAGAAGGCCCATTGTTTATATGGCCCTTAGAAGGCCCATTGATTCAACGGCCCGTAGGAGGCCCATGGTAACTACAGTAAATATGTAGCCCATGGTTATTGTGGCCTAGTTTTAAAAAATAGGTTATTGCAGCCACGAGCAAACCGCGGAAAAAGAACTGCACTGACTACAAGCAAACAAATAAGCAAGACAACAAGGAAATAAATAAGCAAGCAACTTACGCTAGGCTATCACGGCTATTACACATATTACATCCACCGGGCATCAAAGTTCGCCACCGGTACAAATATAGGAAACAAAGCCTCATATCATATGCACTGGTTGTCAAAGTTGGCGACCAGTGCAAATAAACGCCACAGCAAAACAAGTCCAAACTAAAACCACTTCAGAAGAGCTCAAGAAAAAATATCTTGGGTACCCATAATGCTAGCAAGATGCTTAGCAAGCTTATTAACTTTATCTTGTTTGGCGCTTAAATCCTGCAACACTTGCTGTTACACCAGAAAGTATGCATTTGAATTCTGCAAGGACTTCCTTAGTCCTTTGGCTTCCTGTCACATAACATCTGATCAATGTCTTTCAACTTGAAGTTGAGACTCAAGAAGCCGAACTGATTCAGGCAGTAAGTTCGAAGAGCTGGTGCCAACAGTAGTTGCTAGTAACTCGAAAACTACATCAAGAGAGGACTTTGGGGTTGTCTCAATGTCTTCAATATAGTTTTTATAAGCTTTCTTGGAGACCAACAGGGATGTCTCACTATCTTGAACCTTATCTGCATTACTTCCTTTACCATTGCATAGTGGGGTACTCTTCTCTAATATTTTATCCGCGTTCTAAAAGAGAAACAAAGAAAGACGTCACAGGTTTACCATGTTGTATATGAAACTCATTTAGTAAACCAGTTCAGTAGTAAGGTGGACAGGATAACAGCATGAAACAAACATATATCTAAGTAGTATGGCCATTGTATGGTCTATATCATTCTAGTTTATGCTGCCAAATCAAGATAGAGACAGTTCGAATCATATCTATTTAAGACAAAGCAGCATAGACAGAGTATAAGTGTGGGAAACTACACAGCAATAACAACACTTGTAATGTGCATGGCATGAGAACATAACTATTTATTCAATTGAAATTGAAATCAAAATAGAGCAAGTTACAACAGCAAACATGTTAAACAAAACAGGTTCAAAACATACCTGTTGTGCCATTGGAGTTTCAGTTGCATCCTTCAAATTTGAAATTAGTTGGTATGAGTAAATACAGTGATGCAAGAGCAAAGTAGTATGAACCAGATCCACAAAACCTGACGTAAGAACAATTCTTCTTCTGCTTTAAGCGTTGACTTGGGGTTCAGAGTGGTGGTCCTCATGCTTTGGGCACTGCAGTTGCCTTACTAACTGCTCGTGTTTGGGTGCTCTGAGGTGGAGACGGTGTTGTGTCAACTAGAACTGGGTTACTATCTGCTGGGGTTGGAGTTAGAAGGGGTGTAGCTGGTTCTCTATCCAACTGGGTAGGGGTACAATCTGCATGAGTCTGGGTTATGTGTGGCGTGGCTGGTTCTTGGGCGAGTAAAATCATGGTTCTATCTGCATCGACAGGTAGCATGATCTTTTCTGAAGACCGTGTTTTTACTCCCATAGATAGTGCCATCACCCCCTCCAATTGAAATGGTTGATAAACAAGAAAAGTACTTGAATGTATAGACATTGTAAGATAGACAGGTGCAATGGATAGTAGGGAAGAAAACAGGGCATGAAATAATTCACATTTATGTTGTCTAACCAAACAGAATAGCAGGACATGATTTCACATATATGATGGATAATTAAATAGGATAGCATGACACAATTTCACATATATAATGGATAACTAAACATGATAGAATGACATACTTCAAAATATGATGACTATGTCAACAAGATGACATGATATAACTATATGATGTGTCTATTAAAGTGGTTGACATGCCATAAATCACAAACATGTCGTCGATGGAAACATGATGGCATGATATAATTCATGGATAGAATGACATAATTCAAAATATGATGACTATGTAAACATGATGAGATGATATAACTATATTATGTCTTTAGAAAATGGGTTGGCATGCCATAATTCAGATACATGTTGTCTATGTAAACATCATGGCATGATATAATTAAAATATATGATTTATATACTAAGCAAGTGAGTAGAGGGCAATCACATATATGATGTGTCAACTAAGGAGATGACATTCAATATTGTCTATATGATGTAAAAACTAAGCATTGCAATATAAAATATGCATGATATGAGTAATATAACCCTGCCAAGTTTGAGAATACACCTCACGGGGATAATAGCACTAGTCATCTGCCTCTGAATCCTCCTATGAAGAGCTATCTATAACCAGCAAGATATCTGCTTCAGCAGGTAGCATTGTCTTATCAGAAGACCTTGTTTTCACTCCAAATTTCTCCATCACCAATTGAAATGGTTGATGCACATGAAGAGCAGTTGAATATACAAAAATTGTCGAAAAATGCAACGAGAAATACAAAAAAAGGACAACATGGTATAATTCAAATATATGACGCTTGGCTAAACAGCATGGCATTGCATAATTCACATATATAATGCCTTACAACAAGATAGCATTGCATAATTCACATATATGATGTCTTGCAACAAGATGGCATTGCATAATTCACATATATGGTAATTAGACACTAAACAAGTGGCATTCACACAAAGCATGTCTAAACTAAGCAAATGACATAGCAATGCAAGATACCATACGCACGATATGAGCTACATTACCCTGCCAAGTTAGAGCATGCACCTCGGGGGGAAATAGGACTGGTCATCTATCTCTGAATCCTCTTCTGAGGAGCTATCTGTAACCAACAAGACATGCGCTTCGTCATACATCATTGTCTATGATAATCCCCAAGTGCATGGAATCATCATAGCAATTCCCAAAGATGGAAGTGATAAGTATGGAGTGTCGAACCCACAATGAGCTCAACGTAAGATCAATATTCTCTCAAGCCCTATCAGCCACTGATACGACTCTACGTACACCGAACATTTGCTTCCAACTAGAAACGAGAAATAAAACTATGTTGTGGGTATGAAGAGGATAACTTTACATGATATCCTAGAGCTAAAATATAAAAGTAGGTGCTATTATCATAAAGTTAGAATATATTACTAAATATTATAAATAGCGAGTGTGGAATAATGTTGGGTCGGTATGCGGAATTGTCCTAGGCAATTGTTAGCAAGACCGGTAGTCTTCATTGCAATTTCATATGAGGGAGACCTATAAGCTAACATACTTTCTCTTCTTGGATTATATGCACTTATGATTGGAACTCTAGCAAGCATCCGCAACTACTGAAGATCATTAAGGTAAAACCCAACCATAGCATTAAAGCGTCAAGTCCCCTTTATCCCATATGCAACAACCCCCTTACTCGGGTTTATGCTTCTGTCACACCCACTATAAGCGAATCATGAATGTATTGCAACACCCTACAGCGGGAATCCCCCACGCTTGCGCAACGCGGAGGGCACAATAGGACAACACCAAAATAAAACATACAACTCATACCAATCTAGATCATCAATCAACCCAAAGACAAAGGATATCTACTCAAAACATCATAGGATGGCAACACATCATTGGATCATAATACGTGGCATAAAGCACCATGTTCAAGTAGGGATTATAGTGGGGTGCGGGAGAGTGGACCGCGTAAAAGAGATGACGATGGTGATGATGATGGTGATGTTGATGAAGACGATCACCGCAGCGATGATTCCCCTCCCGATGGCACTCCGGTGCCACCGAGAGAGAGGAGGAGAGGTTCTCCTCCTTGTGCTTCCTCCTCCATGGCCTGCCCCTAGATGGGGAGAGGTTCTCCCTCTGGTCCTTGGCCTTCATGGAGATGATGGCCCCTCCAGGATCCTCCTCCATAGCCTCCGGTGATGATGGCCCCCTCCGGCAAGGTGCCAGAGAGGGCCTAGATTGATTTCTCGTGGCTACAGAGGCTTGCGGAGGTGAAACTTCCGATCTAGGTTATTTTCTGCGGGTTTCTGTATTTATAGAAATTTTTGGCGTCGGTTTCATGTCAGGGGGTCTCTGAGTCGTCCACTAGATAGGGGCCCACGCCCAGGGGTGGGGCGCGCCCTCCACCCTCGTGGACGGCTCGGGACTCTTCTGGCCCAACTCTTTTACTCCGGGGGCTTCTTTTGGTCCATTAAAAATAATCAAAAATTTGCACGTCAATTGGACTCCATTTGTTATTCCTTTTCTGCAATACTCAAAAACAACGGAAAAACAAAAACTAGCACTGGGCTCTAGGTTAATAGGTTAGTCCCAAAAATCATATAAAATAGCATATAAATGCATATAAAACAGATGGATAATATAATAGTATGAATACTTCATAAATTATAGATACGTTGGAGACGTATCAACATCCCCAAGCTTAATTCCTGCTCGTCCACAAGTAGGTAAATGACAAAAGAAATAATTTATGAAGTGTGAATGCTAGCAAGTGCATAAGTTTCATCAATGATAGTTCCAATCACTTTTTCTAGCATCATTATATATCATAATAGTAGCTCAACTCATGAAACTTCTCATGATCAAGTAACAAGCTATTCACATGTTAAAGTATAGATCATAAACTTTCTTGAAAACTAACAAACCATGCTCTTGGTCATCAAACAATTGCAATTCATCTTATTTTCGGGAAGGGTCTATGTAAGAGCTTTGATTCAGCAAACTCCAAATACTCAACTATCATTTAATCTTTCACAATTGCTAACACTCATGTGATATTTATGGGTTAAAAGTTTTAATCGGACACAGAGAAAGATAGGGGCTTATAGTTTCGCCTCCCAACCTTTTACCTCAAGGGTAATGTTAACAATAATTATTTATGAGAACCTACATCCAAGTGGATATATATATCCGGATCAATCCAACACAAAGTGCTTGCCAAAGGCAAAACTGTAAAAACAAAAGGTGATGATCACCATGAATCTTGTATAAGGGTAGAATATAAAAGTAAAAGATAGGCCCTTCGCAGAGGGAAGCAGAGGATGTCATGCATTTTATGGTTGGATGCACAAAATCTTAATGCAAAAGATAGTCACTTTATATTTCCACTTGTGATATGGACCTTTATTATGCAGTCCGTCGCTTTTATTTCTTCCACATCACAAGATCGTATAAAGCTTATTTTCTCCACACTAATAGATCATACATATTTAGAGAGAAATTTTTATTGCTTGCAAAATGACAATTTACTTGAAGGATCTTACTCAATCCATAGGTAGATATGATGGACTCTCATGGCAAAACTTGGTTTAAGGATATTCGGAAGCACAAGTAGTATCTCTACTAGGTGCAAAGAATTTGGCTAGCATAAGGGGTAAACGCAAGCTCAACATGTTGGATGATCCAAGACAATATAACCTTTCGAATATAGGAAAACATAACCCATTAAGTTGTCTTCCTTGTCCAACATCAACTTTTCATCATGTCATATTTTAATGAGTGCTCACAATTACAAAAGATGTCCAAGATAGTATATTTATATGTGAAATCTACCTTCCTTCAATATTCTTTCATGAATTGTTCAAGTGACCAATTATGTGTTTGCTAACTTCCAATAAGTTTACTACATATACTTATTATGTGTGAAGTCATTACTCCCCATGTTGTAAGCATATGAAACATATATAAATTCAGATTTATGATATACAATTCATTCAACCATTTACTCATAGGATATATGTGAAGCACATGAGTAAATGACAAACTACTCCAAAAAGATATATGTGAAGAACACTGAGTAGTCAAATAATTAAATAGCCATGGAAGGATTCTTTTTCATTTAAGACTTCAGATCCAATGATTTTATTCAAACAGCAAGTAAAATTGAAGATACGCTCCAAGCAAGACACATATCATGTGACGAATAAAAATATAGCTCCGAGTAAGGTATACCGATAGTTTTGAAGACGAAAGAGGGGATGCCTTTTGGGGCATCCCCAAGCTTAGGCGCTTTAGTCTTCCTTGAATATTACCTTGGGGTGCCTTGGGCATCCCCAAGCTTAGGGTCTTTCCACTCCTTATTCTCCTCATATCGATATCTCACCCAAAGCTTGAAAACTTCAATCACACAAAACTTAACGGAACTTCGTGAGATAGGTTAGTATGATAAAGAGTAAACCATTCACTTTGGTAGTGTCAAAGACATGGTTCATAATTTTTCTCACACAATTCCTACCGTACCATATCATTTCTACAATTTATATTGAGAAATATAAGCCATATAAACTAGAAAACAAGTAAACTATGCAATAAACACAGAATCTGTCAGAAACAGAACAGTCTGTAATGATCTGAACAACAACCATACTTCTGCTATTCAAAAAATTATGAATAAATTGTTGGACGTGAGGAATTTGTCTATTAATCTTATGAAAAAAGAATCAACTAAATCGCACTCTTCTGTAAAAAATGACAGCTAATCTTGTGAGCGCAAAGTTTCTGTTTTTTACAGCAAGATCACATTAAATTTCACCCCAAGTCTTCCCAAAGGTCTTACTTGGCACTTTATTGAAACGAGAGCTATAATACATGATTACTACAGTAGCTTAATCTTGAGAACACACAAAAACAGTAAGTATAAATATTGGCTTGTCTCCCAACAAACGCTTTTCTTTAATGCCTTTTAGCTAGGCATGATGATTTCACTGATGCTCACATAAAAGATAAGAATTGAAACATAAAGAGAGCATCATGAAGAATATGACTAGCACATTTAGACCTAACCCACTTCCTATGCCTAGGAATTTTGTGAGCACAAAATTTATGGGAGCAAAAATCAACTAGCATAGGAAGGCAAAACAAGTATAACTTTAAAACTTTAAGCACATAGAGAGGAAACTTGATATTATTGCAACTCCTGCAAGCATGAATTCCTCCCTCATAATAATTTTCAGTAGCATCATGAATGAGTTCAACAATATAAACATCACATAAAGCATTATTTTCATGATCTACAAGCATAGAAATTTTACTACTCTCCATATAAGCAAACTTCTTCTCATTTGGAATAGTGTAATCATTACTAACTAAAGTTGACACTCTTCCAAACCTGCTTTAAATGATAGAATTATTCATACTCCAAAAGATATAAGTGAAGTTTATGGAGTATTCTACAATTAATATAGACTAACCAATATCCAAGCTCAAAATATATAATGAAGGACACGAAGCATTCTATAAAACCATACTCAAAAAATTTAAGTGAAGCACAAATAGCAATTCTATAAGATCATACTTAAAAGATATAAGTGAAGCACATGAAGCATTCTATAAATCAATGAAGGGCTATCTCATACTAGCATGGTTCTTTAAAGGAAAAACAAAAACACAAAGGACACAAATCATGTGAACAAAACAAAAACCGAGGTATATTGATAATTGTTGAAGAAGGAAGATGGGATGCCAACCGGGGCATCCCCAAGCTTAGATGCTTGAGTATCCTTGGAATATTTACTTTGGGTGCCTTGGGAATCCCCAAGCTTGAGCCCTTGCCTCTCTTTATTCTTCTCACATGGGTAACTCCTCGTCCTTTGAACACTTCATCCACAAAAACTTAACAAAAACTTTGTGAGATCCATTAGTATACTTAAGCAAATCACTACCTTTAGGTACTATTGCAAATTCATTCCAAATTCATATTAGCACTTTATCTATTGTATTCCAACTTCACCATGGCTCATACCCCCCGATACTACCCATAGATTCATCAAAGTAAGCGATCAACACATAGAAAACAGAATCTATCTAAAACAGGACAGTCTGTAGTAATCTGAAAGTTTAGTAAGCTTCTGTAACTCCAAAAATTCTAAAAAATATGACAATTTAAAAAATATGTACAGAAGTAATGTGAAAAAAGTTTCAGAGCCATTCGACTTTCCAGTAAAAAATGTAAAATCACGCGCTACAGCCAAAGTTTCTGTTTTTGTACTGTACATAGTAAACAAGCAATCTAATCATACTAAAACCGAAGCTTGGCACATTATTTTTATAATACAATGGATATATACAAGGGGATAATTATTTTCAGAGAAGCTTCCATGAAATTTTTTACATTGTTTCCATGAGCATGAACACAAGTGTTCAAGGTCGACCCTCACTTCTCCAATGCAAAACCTTCCAATCACTTCTCTTATTGAAAAACTTTTTAGGTATGACAGGCAAGTAAATTTTTTTGTATTTTCTTTCTTTAAAAAAATTGTATGTTTCACCCACAACTAAACAGAAATAGAAAAGGAAAAAAATCTACTTAGTGAAGAAAGCAAACAAGCACACACGAGAATATCAACCCCACGCTATTGCTCGCCGGCAACAGCGCCAGAAAAGAGCTTGATAATCCCCAAGTGGAGGGAATCATCGCAGCAATTACCAAAGGTGGAAGTGATAAGTATGGAGTGTCGAACCCACAAAGAGCTAAAGGTAAGATCAATATTCTCTCAAGCCCTATCTGCCACTGATACAACTCTACGTACACCGAATGTTTGCTTACAACTAGAAACGAGAAATAAAACTACGTTGTGGGTATGAAGAGGATAACTTTGCATGATATCGGAGAGCTAAAATATAAAAGTAGGTGCTATAAAAGTTAGAATATATTACTAAATATTATAAATAGAGAGTGTGTAATAATGATGGGTCGGTATGTGGAATTGTCCTAGGCAATTGTTAACAAGACCGGTAGTCTTCCTTGCAATTTCATATGAGGGAGAGGCATAAGCTAACATACTTTCTCTTCTTGGATCATATGCATTATGATTGGAACTCTAGCAAGCATCTGCAACTACTAAAGATCATTAAGGTAAAACCCAACCATAGCATTAAAGCATCAAGACCCCTTTATCCCATATGCAACAACCCCCTTACTCGGGTTTATGCTTCTGTCACTCAAGAAACCCACTATAAGCGAATCATGAACGTATTGCAATACCCTATAGCGGGAATCCCTCAAGATTGCGCGACAGGGAGGGCACAATAGGACAGCACCAAAATAAAACATACAATTCATACCAATCTAGATCATCAATCAACCCAAAGACAAAGGATATCTACTCAAAACATCATAGGATGGCAACACATCATTGGATCATAATATGTGGCATAAAGAACCATGTTCAAGTAGGGATTACAGCGGGGTGCGGGAGAGTGGACCGCGTAAAAGAGATGAGGATGGTGATGATGATGGTGATGTTGATGAAGATGATCACCGCGGCGATGATTCCCCTCCCGATGGCACTCCGGTGCCACCGAGAGAGAGGAGGAGAGGTTCTCCCCTTGTGCTTCCTCCTCCATGGCCTCCCCCTAGATGGGGACAGGTTCTCCCTCTAGTCCTTGGCCTTCATGGCGATGATGTCCCCTCCGGGATCCTCCTCCATAGCCTCCGGTGATGATGGCCCCCTCCGGCAGGGTGCCAGAGAGGGCCTAGATTGATTTCTCGTGGCTAGAGAGGCTTGCGATGGTGAAACTTCCGATCTAGGTTATTTTCTGGGGGTTTCTGTATTTATAGGAATTTTTGGCGTCCACGAGATAGGGGCCCACGCGTAGGGGGGTGGGGCGCGCCCCCCACCCTCGTGGATGGCTCGGGACTCTTGTAGCCCAACTCTTTTACTCCGGGGGCTTCTTTTGGTCCATAAAAAATCATCAAAAATTGGCACGTCAATTGGACTTTGTTTGGTATTCCTTTTCTGCAATATTCAAACACAAGGGAAAAAACATAAACTGGCACTGAGCTCTAGGTTAATAGGTTAGTCCCAAAAATCATATAAAATAGCATATAAATTCATATAAAACATCTAAGATGGATAATATAATAGCATGAATACTTCATAAATTATAGATACGTTGGAGACGTATCAGTCTGCTCTGAAGACCTTGTTTCCACTCCAGATTTCTCCATGACCGTGTCGAATGGCTGATGCACAGGAAGAGTAATTGAATGTACTAAAATTGTTGACAAATTTAACACGTAATAAAAATGATGGCATGATATAATTCACATATAAGATGACTGGCAAACGAGGCTGGCATTGCAAAATTCACATATATGATGCTTGGCTAAACAAGATGGCATTGCATGATTCACATATACGATAATGAAACTAAATAAATGGCATTCACACAAAGCATGTCTAAACTAAGAAGATGACATATTTGATGTACAAAGTAAGCAATGCAAGGCACCATATGCATGATATTACCAACATAAGCATGCCAAGTTAGATCAAAGACCTCAGGCGGTAAATAGGAGTGGCCTTCTCCTTCTGAGTCCCCCTCAGAACAGTTATCTTCCTCTTGATTACAATCCGAAATGGGTGGAGGGGGGCTGCCTTTGCACCCACCATGGAGCGACGTCTGCATGAAATTTTATTGCCACCCAAGGCTTGTCTCTTTTGCTCTACATGTTTAGTTCCATTGTGTACAATAACTGACATGCATAGGAATAAAACATAGTGAGATTATGTAAGGAGTGCATGCACAAATCCAGAGTGATGGGAGCAAACTACGGATAGACCCAAAACCAATGATAGCATGTAGATAATAACTTTAGTTAAAAATATAGATAATGGCTCCTTTAATGTTTGTTTGCACCCAACATGAAACTCATAGTAGACACCCGAGATTAGCCAGATAGTAGACACATAGTACTGATTGCTGCCCCAATATGTACCCCACAACCATTTAAAAACTCAAGTTTCAGCATTAGTTTGGACCTGACTCGGAGTCTAATAGGTGAACACGACTGATAACCCACAAGTATAGGGGATCGCAACAGCTTTCGAGGGTAGAGTATTCAGCCCAAATTTATTGATTCGACACAAGGGGAGCCAAAGAATATTCTCAAGTATTCGCAGCTGAGTTGTCAATTCAACCACACCTAGAAACTAAGTATCGATCTTCAGTAAAGAGTTTAGTAGCAAAGTAATATGATAGTGATGGTAACGGTAACAAAAGAGTAACGAAAGCAAAGTAATGTTTTTGGTATTTTGTAGTGATTGTAACAATAGCAAGGGGAAAGTAAATAAGCGTAAACCAGTATATGGAAAGCTCGTAGGCATCGGATCAATGATGGATAATTAATGCGGATGTGGTTCATCATTTAACAGTCATAACATAGGGTGACACAGAACTAGCTCCAATTCATCAATTTAATGTAGGCATGTATTCCAAATATAGTCATACATGCTTATGGTAAAGAACTTGCATGACATATTTTGTCCTACCCTCCCGTGGTAGTGGGGTCCTAATGGAAACTAAGGGATATTAAGGCCTCCTTTTAATAGAGAACCGGAACAAAGCATTAGCACATAGTGAATACATGAACTCCTCAAACTACGGTCATCACCGGTAAGTATCCAGATTATTGTCACTTCGGGGTTAACGGATCATAACAAATAATAGGTGACTATAGACTTGCAAGATAGTATCAAGAACTCTCATATATTGATGAAAACATAATAGGTTCAGATCTGAAATCATGGCACTCGGGCCCTAGTGACAAGCATTAAGCATAGCAAAGTCATAGCAACATCAATCTCAGAACATAGTGGATACTAGGGATCAAACCCTAACAAAACTAACTCGATTACATGATAAATCTCATCCAACCCATCACCGTCCAGCAAGCCTACGATGGAATTACTCACGCACGACAATGAGCATCATGAAATTGGTGATGGAGGATGGTTGATGATGACGACGTCGATGAATCCCCCTCTCCGGAGCCCCGAACGGACTCCAGATCAGCCCTCCCGAGAGGTTTTAGGGCTTGGCGGTGGCTCCGTATCGTAAAACACGATGAATTCTTCTCTCCTATTTTTTCTCCCCGTAAGCAAATATATAGAGTTGGAGTTGCAGTGGGAGGTCTCCAGGGCACCCACGAGGTAGGGGGGAGCGCCCTAGGGGGGCGCGCCCCCCACCCTCGTGGAAAGGGTGTGGGCCCTGGTCTTCATCTTTGGCGAGGATTTTTTATTATTTATTGCAAGATATTCCATAGAGTTTCAGGTCATTCCGAGAACTTTTGTTTTCTGCACATAAAACAACATCATGGCAATTCTGCTGAAAACAGCGTCAGTCTGGGTTAGTTCCATACAAATCATACAAGTTAGAGTCCAAAACAAGGGTAAAAGTGTTTGGAAAAGTAGATACGACGGAGACGTATCAACTCCCCAAGCTTAAACCCTTGCTTGTCCTCAAGCAATTCAGTTGACAAACTGAAAGAAATAAAGAAAAACTTTTACAAACTCTGTTTGCTCTTGTTGTTTTAAATATGTCAAGCTAGCATTCGAGTTTTCAGCAAAGATTATAACTAACCATATTTGCAATAATTCTCAGATCTCATGATTACCCATATTAATAGCATAATCAACTAGCAAGCCTTAATAATAATTCTCGGATCACAACACTTTATCAAAACAATCATAATATGATATAACAAGATGGTATCTCGCTAGCCCTTTCTGAGACCGCAAAACGTAAATGCAGAGCACATTTAAAGATCAAGGACTGACTAGACATTGTAATTCATGGTAAAGGAGATCCAATCATAGTCACACGCAATATAAATTAACGGTGATGAATGCAAATGACAGCTGCGCTCTCCAGCTAGTGCTTTTAATAAGAGGGTGATGACTCAACATAAAAGTAAATGGATAGGCCCTTCGCAGAGGGAAGCGGGGATTTGTAGAGGTGCCAGAGCTTGGTTTGAAATAGAGGTGAACAATATTTTGAGTGGTATACTTTCATTGTCAACATAACAACCAAGAGATGGCGATATCTTCCATGCTACACACATTATAGGCGGTTCCCAAACAGAATGGTAAAGTTTATACTCCCCCTCCACCAACAAACATCAATCCATGGCTTGCTCGAAACAACGAGTGCCTCCAACATACATCAGGTCCCAGACGGAGTTTTGTTTTGCAATATTTTTGATTTAGTTTGCATAAAGCTTGGGACTGGGCATCTCGGTGACCAGCCATTTTCTCGTGAGTGAGGAGCGGAGTCCACTCCTCTTGAGAATAACCCGCCTAGCATGGAAGACACAAGCAGCCCTAGTTGATACATGAGCTATTCGAGCATACAAAACAGGATGATTATTTGAAGGTTTAGAGTTTGGCACATACAAATTTACTTGGAATGGCAGGTAGATACCGCATATAGGAAGGTATAGTGGACTCATCTGGAATAAATTTGGGGTTTAAGGGATTGGATGCACAAGCAGTATTCCCGCTTAGTACAGGTGAAGGCTAGCAAAAGACTGGGAAGCGACCAACTAGAGCGACAACAGCCATGTATATGCATTGAAATTAATAAACATTGGATGCAAGCATGAGTAGGATATAATCCACCATGAACATAAATATCGTGAAGGCTATGTTGATTTGTTTCAACTACATGCGTGAACATGTGCCAAGTCAAATCACTTAAATCATTCAAAGGAGGATACCACCCCATCATACCACATCATAACCATCTCAATAGCATGCTGGCACGCAAGGTAAACCATTATAACTCATAGCTAATCAAGCATGGCACAAGCAACTATGATCTCTAATTGTCATTGCAAACATGTTTATTCATAACAAGCTGAATCAAGAATGATGAACTCATCATATTTACAAAAACAAAAGAGGTCGAGTTCGTACCAGCTTTTCTCATCTCAGTCAGTCCATCATATATCATCATAATTGCCTTTCACTTGCACGACCGAACGATGTGAATAATAATAAGAGTGCACGTGCATTGGACTAAGCTGGAATCTGCAGGCATTCAATAAACAGGAGAAGACAAGGCAATATGGGCTCTTTTGTCAGATAAAAAATAATGCATATAAGAGCCATTTCAACAATTTAATTATGGTCTCTCCTATCGACCGCCAAATAAAGAAAAGAAATAAAACTATTTACACGGGAAAGCTCCCAACAAGGAAAAGAAGAACAGGAAATATTTTTGGGTTTTCTTTTTTAATTACTACTACAAGCATGGAAATTAAATTAATTAAAAGCTACAACTAATTGTTTTTGGTTTTTCTTAAGGTTTATTAAACACACAAGAAGAAAGCATAAAAGGAAATAAACTAGCATGGATGATACAATGAAAAAGTATAAGCACCGACATCTAGCAATGAGTGTGTGTGAACATAAATGTAATGTCGGTGAGAAATACGTACTCCCCCAAGCTTAGGCTTTTGGCCTAAGTTGGTCTATGGCCACGCCTGGCCTGGCTGATATCCATAATAATAGTTGTTGGGGTCGTACTGTGATGCAGCGGCTATCGCCTCCTGAGCTGCACTGTGGCGACGAGCGGCCTCCGCTCTCCTCTCGTACTCATCTGCCTCCTCTCTAGTAATAGTATATCCTCCTCTTGCCTGATAATCAAAGAAAGCAGGAGCAGGGAGAGTAATACGGACAACACGGCGTCTGTCAAAGATTAGTCGGTACTGGAGAGGTGATTCATTCCTCTTGACAAATGGTGAGAAACCATAGAATCGAAATCTAAATAAGCCGGAGGCAACTCCATGTCTCCTTCACGAACGTCTATCTCAAGAAATTTAGCTAAGCGGGTTGCATAAATTCCTCCAAAGAAATCTCCATCATATCTATTATGATGCAACCTACGAGCTACAATGGCTCCCATATGATAAGATTGGTCTCCTGACACAACACTCCTGAGAATGCTAAGCTCAGGGACACACGTGTGACATGCTTCATCCTTTGCATTTATGCACCTACCTATGAAGAGAGCAAAATAATGTATAGCAGGAAAGTGAATGCTCCCTGTGGTAGCTTGCGTTATATCTCTAGATTCCCCTACAGTTATACTAGCAAGAAAGTTTCTAAATTCAGATTTAGGGGGATCCCTAACGCTACCCCATTGTGGAAGTTCGCAAGAAAAAGTGAAATCCTCTAAGTCCATGGTATAAGATTTGTCATAAAGATCAAACATGACTGAAGGAGAATTACGCGAAGATGAATACTCAAACCTCCTCACAAAAGAGCTTGTGAGATCATGATACTGGGGGCATTTGTGTGCCTCATAGTCCTCAAGACCGGCATTACGCAAATATGCGTTAAATTCTTCTTTAATTCCAGCTCGATCAATAAAATTTTCAGAAGGCCACTCACAAGGACGCGCTGGAGCGTCTCTTGGTGGCTCTTCATCAGCATCACGCATTGCAAGCCTGGGTCCTTGCTTCCTTGAAGAACCACCTTGGAACATTTTCCTAAGCATATTTCTTCCTCTGAAAAATTCTGAAAATTTTTAGTAACTTTAAAATAAAAGTAAACCAAACTCAATAATATTGATAGCAATTACTCCTACAAGTGCCTACGGCCTATATCATGCATCAAAACTACTTTTGGCCATATAAATTTGACATGCAAGCTCAAGAACAGGGTCACCTAAGCAGAAAAAAATTCAATGAATAAAGCACTAGAACAAAAACTAATTGGACCAATGGAGGAGTCACATACCAACGAACAATCTCCCCAAGCAGTTTTGTGAGAGGTGCTTTGAGCAAGGAGATCAAAAATGGCAGCAAAGAGGGCTGGAACTTGTGCTTGAGTTGGTTTTTCGTGTTTTGGGAGGCGGAAGAAGGGGATGGGTGCAGGAATAAGTGGAGGAGGGCCACCATGGGCCCACGAGGCAGGGGGACGCGCCCTCCACCCTCGTGGCAAGGTGGTTGGCCCCCCTAGTGTGTTCTTTGTTCCATAGAACCTCAAATATTCTAGAAAAAACCATATTTAATTTTCAGGGCATTTGGAGAAATTTTATTTTTGAGGTATTTTTATGTTGCACGGATAATCAGATAACAGACAGAAAATTATTTATTTTTACTTTAATTTAACTAAATAACAGAAAGTATAGAGAGGGTACAGAAGGTTGTGCTTCTAGTTTCATCCATCTCATGATCATCAAAAGGAATCCACTAACAAGATTGATCAAGTCTTGTTAACGAACTCATTCCGAATAACATGGAACCGGAGAAATTTCGAATAACACTATGTTACCTCAACAGGGATATGCACATCCCCAATAATAAGAATATCATATTTCTTCTTGACAGTTGGAAAAGGAAATTCAAAACCTCCAAATATAATCGATGGAATTTTTCCGATAGAATTGATACTATGAACTTGAGGTTATTTCCTCGGAAAGTGTACCGTATGCTCATTACCATTAACCTGAAAAGTGACATTGCCTTTAGTTCAATCAATAACCGCCCCTGCAATATTCAAAAAAGGTCTTCCGAGAATAATAGACATACTATCGTCCTCGGGAATGTCAAGAATAACAAAGTCTGTTAAAATAGTAACGTTTGCAACCACAACAGACACATCCTCACAAATACCAACAGGTATAGCAGTTGATTTATCAGCCATTTGCAAAGATATTTCAGTAGGTGTCAACTTATTCAAGTCAAGTCTACGATATAAAGAGAGAGGCAGAACACTAACACCGGCTCCAAGATCACATAAAGCGGTTTTAACATAGTTTCTTTTAATGTAGCATGGTACAGTAGGTACTCCTGGATCTCCAAGTTTCTTTGGTATTCCACCCTTAAAAGTATAATTAGCAAGCATGGTGGAAATTTCAGCTTCTGGTACCTTTCTTTTATTTGTAACAATATCTTTCATGTACTTAGCATAAGGATTCATATTGAGCATATCAGTTAATCGCATGCGCAAAAAGATAGGTCTAATCATTTCAGAAAAGCGCTCAAAATCCCCATCATCCTTTTTCTTGGATGGTTTGGGAGGAAAAGGCATGGGTTTCTGAACCCAATGCTCTCTTTCTTTACCATGTTTCCTAGCAACAAAGTCTTTCTTATCATAATGTTGATTCTTTGATTGTGGGTTATCAAGATCAATAGCAGGTTCAATTTCTACATCATTATCATTACTAGGTTGAGCATTATTATGAACATCATCATTAACATTTTCATTAGGTTCATGTTCATTGCCAGATTGTGTTTCAGCATCAGACATATAGATATCATTTGGATTATCAGGTGGTTCAGCAATAGGTTCACTAGAAGTTTGCACAGTTCTTTCATTTTTCTTTTTCTTCCTTTTAGAAGAACTAGGTGCATCAATATTATTTCTCTAAGAATCTTGCTCAATTCTCTTAGGGTGGCCTTCAGGATACAAAGGTTCCTGAGTGATTCTACCAGTTCTAGTAGCCACTTTAACAGCATAATTATTTTTCTTACTATTCATCTCATTGAGCAATTCTTTTTGAGCTTCAAGTACTTGTTCTACTTGAGTGGTAACCATAGAAGCATGTTTGCTAACAAGTTTAAGTTCACCTCTAATATTAGCCATATAATCACCCAAGTATTTAATCATATCAGCATCTTGTTTTAATTGTCTACCAAGATAAGCATTGAAGTCTTCTAGCTTAAACATAAAATTATCAAATTCATCCAAGCATTGGCTAGCAATTTTAGCAGGAGGGATTTCAGCTTTATCATATCTATAGAGAGAATTTACCTTTACTACCTGTGTCGGGTTATCGAGGTCTGGAAGTTCTTCAATAAGTAAAGGATCAAGATCATATGTTTCTTCGCCAGGCGGTAAATTAAGACCATGTATTTCTTCAATACGAGGTAAATTCTTGACATCTTCAGCTTTAATACCTTTTTCTTTCATAGATTTCTTTGCCTCTTTCATATCTTCAGGACTGAGAAATAAAATACCCCTCTTCTTTGGAGTTGGTTTAGGAATAGGCTCAGGAATTGGCTCCGGAGGTGTCCAATTATTTTCATTTGTCAACCTATTATTCAATAAGATTTAAGCTTCATCCGGTGTTCTTTCCCTGAAAAGAGAACCAACACAACTATCCAGGTAATCTCTGGAAGCATCGGTTAGTCCATTATAAAAGATATCAAGTATTTCATTTTCCTTAAGAGGATGGTCAGGCAAAGCATTAAGTAACTTGAGAAGCCTCCCCCAAGCTTGTGGGAGACTCTCTTCTTTAATTTTCACAAAGTTGTATATTTCCTTTAAAGCAGCTTGTTTCTTATGAGCAGGGAAATATTTAGCAGAGAAGTAGTAAATCATATCCTAGGGACTACGCACACAACCAGGATCAAGAGAATTAAACCGTATCTTAGCATCACCCTTTAATGAGAACGGAAATATTTTAAGGATATAGAAGTAGTGAGATCTCTCATCATTAGTGAACAGGGTGGCTATATCATATAATTTAGTAAGATGTGCCACAACAGTTTCAGATTCATAGCCATGAAAAGGATCAGATTCAACTAAAGTAATTATATCAGGATCAACAGAGAATTCGTAATCCTTATCAGTAACACAGATAGGTGAAGTAGCAAAAGCAGGGTCAGGTTTCATCCTAGCATTTAGAGATTGCTTATTCCATTTAGCTAATAACCTTTTGAGTTCATATCTATCTTTGCAAGCTAAAATGGCTAAAGAAGCTTCTTGATCAAATAAATAACCCTCAGGAATAACAAGTGATTCTTCATCGTCGATTTCATAATTTGGAAGCACTTTTTTCTTATTCTAGCAGACGGAATTGAATTGGTCTAATTTAGGAATCAGATTCAATATTTTCAATCTCTCTAGCCCTAGCAAGTCGTTCCTCGAGAAAATCACCAAGTGGCACAGTAGTATTAAGCATAGAAGTAGTTTCATCATAAGAGTCATGCATAGCAGAAGTGGCATCATCAATAACATGCGACATATCAGAACGAATAGCAGAAGCAGGTGTAGGTGTCGCAAGCTTACTCAAAATAGAAGGTGAATCAAGTGCAGAGCTAGATGGCAGTTCCTTACCTCCCCTCATAGTTGAGGGATAAATTGTTGTCTTAGCGTCTTTCAAATTCTTCATAGTGTCCAACAGATATAAATCCCAAGTGACTCAAAGAATAGAGCTATGCACCCCGGCAACAGCGCCAGAAATTAGTCTTGATAACACACAAGTATAGGGGATCGCAACAGCTTTCGAGGGTAGAGTATTCAACCCAAATTTATTGATTTGTCAATTCAACCACACCTAGAAACTTAGTATCTGCAGCAAAGAATTTAGTAGCAAAGTAATATGATAGTGATGGTAACGGTAACAAAAGAGTAACGAAAGCAAAGTAATGTTTTTGGTATTTTGTAGTGATTGTAACAATAGCAACGGGAAAGTAAATAATCGTAAACTAGTATATGGAAAGCTCGTAGGCATCGGATCAATGATGGATAATTATGCCGGATGTGGTTCATCATGTAACATTCATAACATAGGGTGACACGGAACTACCTCCAATTCATCAATGTAATGTAGGCATGTATTGCGAATATAGTCATACATGCTTATGGAAAAGAACTTGCATGACATCTTTTGTCCTACCCTCCCATGGAAGCGGGGTCCTAATGGAAACTAAGGGATATTAAGGCCTCCTTTTAATAGAGAACCGGAACAACGCATTAGCACATAGTGAATACATGAACTCCTCAAACTACGGTCATCACCGGTAAGTATCCCGATTATTGTCACTTCGGGGTTAACGGATCATAACACATAATAGGTGACTATAGACATCCAAGATAGGATCAAGAACTTTGATATATTGATGAAAACATAATAGGTTCAGATCTAAAATCATGGCACTCGGGCCCTAGTGACAAGCATTAATGATTGCAAAGTCATAGCAACATCAATCTCAGAACATAGTGGATACTAGGGATCAAACCCAAAAAAACTAACTCGATTACATGATAAATCTCACCCAACCCATCACCGTCCAGCAAGCCTATGATGGAATTACTCACGCACGGCAGTGAGCATCATGAAATTGGTGATGGAGGATGGTTGATGATGACGACGGCGACGAATCCCCCTCTCCGGAGCCCCGAACGGACTCCAGATCTGCCCTCCCGAGAGGTTTTAGGGCTTGGCAACGGCTCCCTATCGTAAAACGCGATGAATTCTTCTCTCCTATTTTTTTCTTCCCGAAAGCAAATATATAGAGTTGGAGTTGGAGTCGGGAGGTCTCCTGGGGGCCCACGAGGTAGGGGGCGCGCCCTAGGGGGGGCGCCCCCACCCTCATGGAAATGGTGTAGGCCCCCTGGTCTTCATCTTTGGCGAGGATTTTTTATTATTTATTGTAAGATATTCTGTAGAGTTTCAGGTCATTCCGAGAACTTTTGTTTTCTGCACATAAAACAACATCATGGCAATTCTGGTGAAAACAGCATCAGTCCGGGTTAGTTCCATTCAAATCATACGAGTTAGAGTCCAAAACAAGGGCAAAAGTGTTTGGAAAAGTAGATACGACAGAGACGTATCAACGACGATAAAGTATCATGTCATCGTATTAAGCGATGCATAACATAAGCAGACATGGAAGAGTGCGGCCTCTCTTGCGGACCCGTGTAGTCCTCAAGGTCATCTGCTCAGTTGATGATGGTAATGCAGTTGTCATGGCTGCCGGTAGCGGGGAAGAAGATCTGAGGCGGCGAAAGATAGTCTGGAGAGCGGATCCCTGTTGTGGTGAACTCTTTCTTCATTGGAGCAGCTGAGCTGGGGTGCAACACAGCGCTGCAGGAGCAGGACAAACCACACAAGGTTTTCTTTGACACATATCTGTAATAGAAGATATTGTGTAAGGGCTTGTTTGAATTTCAGGATTCTAACAATGCAGGGATAAGAAATAGACAGGAATAGGATAGTAATGCACGTGCAAAACAGAGAATTTAAAAACACGGGATTTCTGCCAATCTGGGTGTTTGGTTCACAAGAATTGGAACATCACAAGATGCAAAGAAGCATGGTGAGATTAAGTCAAACCACAAGAAAATGTACGGTTATAATGCAATTATGCTACTATCTCTTAGTCTTGTGCTTCATGAATAGGAATTTGAAAAGGAGGACAAGTGAAAATTAAAATTCTTATGGTTTTTCTTTCAAGGAGACACTAAAGGAACAAATACTACAGTTTTCCTTTGATCCATTCCTTTGAACCAGATGCATGAATAGTAGTACCATAGGAAACTTTCCAATTCCTATGTTTTTCCTTCACTTTTCCTTTCAAGCACTGGCGATTCTAGTAGGAAGGCTTGGGCAAGGAAAAGCCTACTCTCAAAAATTGTTTTTGTGCTACTTCTAGTACTTTGGACCTAGGCCAATGCCCTACTAGCTCAACTCCCAGGCCCACCGACAAATGCACAGCTCAAATGCGCAGAGATAAATAATGATGGCATTCAAGAGAGTCCATCATGGATAGCTAAGTTGCCTGGTACCTCACTGCTTGTCATATAGTAGGATAAAATAATCGCATTTCATGTTACTATGTGTGCTTAGTGGACAATATATATAACATGTAGAGTAAAAAAGAGATGCAACAAGTGTACAACCTCTTTGGCAAAGCCATGTCGATCTCAGCGTGATTGGGTTGGTCGGTGAGGATGCTCCGGCTGACTTGGCTGTCAAAGGAGGGGAAGAAGATCTTAGGTGTCTGGAGATGGAGCCTGGGGTACTGCTCTGCTGTGATGGAGGGTTTCGTCATTGGAGCAGCTTTGGTGAGTTGTGCGACGCCGAGGCTGTAGCAGGACAAGAGAGACACATTAACCTGAGTGGAATTCTAGTAGCATCTCCAATAGATGATGTAAAATACATAACCACAAAGTGCTAGATGTAAAATACATCAGCCGCTCATCTTTGAACTTAACTGTCAAAACTGAATTTAACTGTCGAAACTGAACATAACTGTCGAAACTGAATTTTGCTGTCGAAACTGAATTTTGTTGTCGAAACTAGACGCACTAGTAGCAAAGAAGCAGTAGAAGCAGCGCGTGCGAGAGCCGGGGCAGCTGGTCGTGTAGCAGTTCATCTTCAACCTCCATCCCCTGAGCCGCCAGCCACCACCAGCCAAACTGCTGCCCGCCGCCGCTCGCCGCCGGCTGTGCGCCGCCCTGCCCGCCCTGAAACCACTCCCCACTGCCGGTCTGCCGCCGCCCCGGCTATCCCTCTAGGCCCCCCGTGCCGAGCTTTTTCTACGGCGATCCCCATGCCACCACCGGCGACCACCGCCCCCACCCTGGACCCTAAGATAGATAGTGGGGTACCTCTTCGGCAAGCCCCCCTCCCTGCTGCGACTGGTTCTTCCTGAACTCCAGCGAGCACCCCACCCCCTAAAAATCGACTGACCCAAAAGTCGATTTAGTCGACTGAAGTGTAGCCAAATCGGAGCAGCATCGCAAGTAAGAGCAAGAGCGACAGCAGTAGCTCGAGCGGGAGCAATAGCAAGAGCAAGAGCAGACCAGGCAGGGGACTGAGAGCAAGAGCAGAGCAGCGGTGCGAGTGAGAGCTAAAGCAGCAGCAGCAGCTCCTACTGATGTGGACGTCGCCGCCGAGGGAGCGACGCCGTGGAGGAAGTGGCCGGTGATGTCGCCGTGGATGGAGCCGTGCCATGTCGACTCGGGACCGAGCGCTGGCAACACCGTGAGATTGAATGAGGAAAAATGCGGTGATTAGTGTACAACCTCTTTGGTGGAGCCGATTAGGCCTCAGCTTCATCCAAGGAAATGGTGATGATGATGCTCTTCTGGTGGTGCAGGTGAAGACAGCAGTATGGGAATGGAGGTGGACGATAGACGAGGGGAACGTCGGGGCAGCTCCTTGGAGGTGGAGGACGGGTGGCTAAACCGGCGAAGGGATGATGAGATCGACGACGGATCCTCATACGGTACGGTGGATGAGGGACGTCGAGGTGTTGCTATGGACGACATTGTCGGGGCAGAGGCTTCGGCTGGGCAGCGATGAGGTGGCGGATGGAGGAGGGTGGGGTTTCGCGGCTGGAGCGGAGAGGTTATGGCGTCCTGGGATTTCGAATGGCGAAAAGGAGGCAATATGAGGGGGAACCATGGCTTAGGGACGCGCTTGTCCAAAATGTGGGGTAAGTTATGAAAGTACCCCCACCGATTTGATCTAGGCGGTTCTTTCGGTTCAGGGGTATCACGGGCATTTCACGTGTCGGGATTTCACAGGAGGTGGGAGTTTTCGCACACGTTGTAATTTTGGGATAGCAAAGCGCGGGTTAAGATGGAGGGAGTTTTCGGAGCACAACGAGACAAAGATATATCTTAAATATTTCTGGGTAACAAGGCACGGGTTGAAGAGGCGGGAGTTTCGCAGCACGATAGACAGAGATGCTAGCTTGAAATTTCAGCATAACAAGGCGCGGCTTGAAATTTCGGGAGAACAAGCTTAACGTGTACCCAAAAAAGACAATTTGCACCTCATCACTAGAGAGAGCCATGTCCTGTTTTACTATATTCTAGAAATGCATTCAAATACAACAAAAAATCTAAAAGAATCGGGACAACAAACATAATGTGTACTGTACCAAAATAATTTGCACTTTGCTCAACAATAAAAAAATGTGTGTTGTCTAGCAAATGGACTAAATTTGAGTACATTTTCCCTGTTTGAATGGGATTTTACTCGGGTTAGTTATACAACAATCTGAATATTATCTTCACAACACATGACATGAATATAGGAGAACTAAATTCCAATATAAATACAACTACATGTACATATGATCTCAATTCAAATACATGCATCCATTCTATGTTGAATTCAAATCATAGTACATGTATGCTCTAGCTAGATGTTCGGAATCTAAACCATCTATGATACTACGTACTATGTGTTTAACACGCACAACACGCACACAAACACCATTTAGACTAGTAAGGTACACGTGCATTGCACGCATGAGATTTGGCAACCAAATTACGAATAAATACTACATTATAGCATGTAAGCTTTGAGTCATATATGCATGATGTAGATGTTCGTTTAATTCTTATAGTTCATTTCATTCAAAATCATCTAGATTTTATAAGAAAGCTAATCTATTTTAAGATTCATGGATTATGCATTGTAAAGCATAAAGTAAAAACAAATCATGGCAAATCATGTAGAAAAACATTTGGGCAATTCTGATACGGAATATTCTAGAACAAAGAAGAAGTGCTTGTGTTTTGAGGTTTGTGCATTATGCTTAAGTTCAACCATGGAGTCTTCTAGATTGTACAGGTGGCAAAATCAAGTTGAATCAAGATGATATCCAACGGCTAGTAGTGGTCAAATTTGCCATCTCTGCACCATCAAATTGGCTTCATCCAACGACCGTCTTTCAAAGTTAAAGTTATCCGCACACTATATAAAAAATATAAATAATAATATATATAGGGCTATAGATATAGATATGTGATGCGAAAGCCACCCATCATCTCCAGTTAGAATAGTGTGTCCATGCACGGATGCAATGTGGACAAACGATGTCTGCCATCGGTATCTCAAATTCAAACCAGTCTGACCTTGTTCAATGTGTATACAGTACAACATGCTCGTTTCCAAACCACACTGCACATATCTCAGTTATATTCATGCATGCATGGGTTTCAAACATCATGATCTATTATTCAAATATTTGAATTCAACTTTACATTGATTATGACCTCGGCTAGTCTTTTACACCCACACAGTCGTCTTTTCTTTATAATTGTACCACTAACTTTCTCTCGTGCATGCATGCACACACACTACCAATCGACATTAGCCATCGCACACATGCAATCTTTTCCTTCAGGTCGGTCTCCCATGCATGCACACACACACACACACATCCCCCTCTCTATCATATCAGACATTCTTTATCTCTCATGTGCATGCGCAACAATCGATGTTCCTCTATGTGTGTGTATATAGCTACATCTTTCACCGTTTTCCACACAAACCGATCAATCTATATATCTAGTGAGGTCTCACCCTCTTTGCCACGTCCACATCGATCAATCTATGCCTCTCTGTATATGATTACATAGCTAATACACCCACATTAATTATATATCCAACGTCCCCCTCTCATCATCCATGCCTTCCGCTTCATCTCTCAAACGCGCGCACAGTGGCAAAGACATGGGGCAGCAAGGGCCCTGCCCCCCTAACATCAGTATATATGGAGGCTAATATGAATGTGATCATAAGACAATTGCTGGTAAAATGGTTTAAGTTGATGAATTGGCCCTCCTCGTAAAGGATTAGCAATGCTTGGCCCCCTAGCTCATTTATTTTTCATGGCTCCGCCACCACAACACCGCACGTTCTCGCCGCCTCTCTTTAAATATCGATCTCGCACTTGTGCAGTCCTTCATAGTCTCCCTCCACTTGGCCCCTCGCACCATCTTCTAGCCCCCCACCGGATTTTGCCACATGTACAATCTAGCAGACTCCATGGTTGAACTTAAGCATAATGCACAAACCTCAAAACATAAGTCCTTCTCCTATGTTCTAGAATCTTCTGTATCATAACTGCCCAAACTTTTTTTCTAGTTGAATTGCCATTATTTGTTTTTTACTTTATGATTTACAACGCACAATTCCATGAATCATAAAATACATTAAGGGCATCTTTGATTCAAAGGATTCTCAAAGGAATTTTGGAGGATTCTAATCCTTAGGAATTTTTCCTATCTTGGTTGTTTGATTCGAAGGATTGTAAATCATAGGAATTTTTTCATAGGATTCATTTGCACTAGATTTCAGAGGAAACATCCCATCCACTCAAACCTGTTTGAAAGAATCCTACGTCTTTCTATGCACAATTGAACACTTGTACAATCCTATAGGATTCAAGACGACATTCCACTCTAATCCCATGTTTGTCCTATTCCCGTGTTTTGGAAATCTTACGAATCAAAGACGCCCCAGCTTTTTTTATAAAAACTAATTGATTTTGAATGAGTTGAACTATAAGAATTAAATGAATGTCTACATCAGGCATACATGACTCAAAGCTTACATGCTATAGTGTGGTATTTATTCATAATTTGGTTGCCAAATCTGATGCGTGCAATGCACATGTACCTTACTAGTACTTCGAGTATGTGCAAAACACGTAAATTCGAATTCCAATGGCACGCTACAAAGTGTCTCTCTTACAGTTCATGAAGCCAGGTGGCACATGTGGAGGCGTTGTCGCGACCTCCTTGTGTGGATTGATCACAGCGACGTGATGCTGGTTCCAGAAGAATGTAGTCGTCCTCTCTGAGGCACACTGGCGGTACATGCGCGAAGCAAAGATGTGCACGCACGCACTCATTCCATCCCCCACACACGCGGGTACACGGGGGACGCATTTTTGTACGAAGATCCACCCCATGTGATACTTTGACGCGTGTAAAGTCCTTCACTTCATTGATGGTAAATTAATACAGCGCATGCAAATTGAGTGGACGTGAGGGAGGAAGAAAGACATTACTACTCCACTACATGCATGCGAGTAGTTAAATCATGGGTTGCTACTTCCATTGGTCTCCTTCATATTTTGTGCAAACCTGCTCACACCTAGTACGTATCAAACCTGGACGTGTTCCCACTATACATGTTTTAGTAATAGTGCTAGTACAAGGTTATAAAAATGGAACTAGTACCTAGCCGAAAATCACTCTACCTCTTCCTCCTCATAAGTCTTTCTTGTTCGTACGTCCTTGCCATGGCCGGTGTGCAGAGCTCTAGGTTGAGAACTATCTGAACTACTCGTATCAAGGGATCGGCCACCAAGGTCGCGGAAAAAAAGAGGGCTCACCGCCTCGCAAAGACCTCGGAAGATCTCTCACGGGCAGGCGATGGCTCCCAGGAGCGCCCTAGCCACGAAGGCGAACATGCCGGCATGCCCGATCAGCTCAATAAGCACCTCAATAAGCAGAAGGAGTTCATCCATGGCTTGGTGGAGCTGCTGAAGGAGAGCCTCGATGACATGCCCGCTAAGCTCAATGAGCAGGGGGAGTTCACCGCCGGCTTGGTGATGCCGCTGAAGAAGAGCATTGCCTCGGAGAAGAAGGCGACCGGCAAAATCCTACAACTTCAGGAGGACAAGGCGAAGCTCTGCCACGAGCTCGACTTGCTGAAGGAGGAGAATGCCGGCTGGAATAAGCTGCATGAGAATAGTAGTTCCTCGATGAAGATGTTGCAGGCCTTTGTCATGGAACAGAAGGAGGAGTTGGCGAAGGTCCACATCGGGCACCCGACAGCTGTCAAGGTACGTAATGCGGCCGTGGAACAGATGATGAAGGCTCGCGTCAAGAAATCCCGCGTCATGGGCAGAATGAAGAAGTTGGCGGAGAAGACGCGCAAGGAGATGGAGGTCATGGAGGCGATGAATAAGCATTTACGACTCCGTAGCCAGCAACCCTTCATGTAGTAGAGAGCAGCGCCCCAGACTTGTGTGTGCGTCTTCCTTCTTTTTTGGGGGTGATAATCTTCCTTCTTCTTTTGCTCTTGTATTTCTTCTTTTGCTTTAGGTGTTTCGCCGACGTGTCATGTTCCCTGTGAGGCATGAACAGAACAATGCTAACAATGAGATGACTAGAAAATTAGATCATTTTTTATCGCTATATGGCACTGGGCTGCCGTGTTTCGTGCTCCTCCGCCGTACTACTCCAGTGGAAAACTTGAGTATACCGCATGGTTCTTTGCTCCTCCTTGGGTCGTCGGCACATTTATACGAGTAGTCAAATCACAAGGCCCCGCCTTCCAGTAGTAATGAGTTGTCAAATCACGAAGGCTCTCGCCTCTCTTGAACCCGACCAAGCTAGACTGCCCCACCCTCTAGCCTTTTAAAAATGGTATACTTTTGTACAATAGTAGTATCGATGGATTGCGCCATGGAGCAAAACTAACAAGATGAAATTAAAAAAAAGGTGGTACATATAGAGAGTGCTCGTCGCCAAATTATGCATGTAGTACTATTAAAAAGCTAGTACGTGCTTAAATGGGGTGCTAAATTATATTAAAGAAATTAGCATACCTATTTAATTCTTGGGTTCTTATTATTTATGCCACTAGTTGTGTATCACTACTCAGTTTTACCATTAGAAGTTACAACTACTCAAAAATTCAATCGATCAGTGAGATGTCTGCTCAAAAATGCAATTAGATATCTAAAAAATGCCATCGTTAAGTTAGGTGTTTGCTCAAAAATGCCATTAGACATTGTTATTTTCACGTCAAACCCGTTCACCATGTTATATGACAAAAATAAGCCGATTCTCACAGTGATAAGTGTGGCCCCGCTTGTCAGGAGTAACTAAGTAAATAATTTACAGGAAAATAAGAACATTGTTGGGATCAAGTAGGCCCCACGCTTTATTTTACTATAGTGAGATAGAGGGAGAGCTGGCATGTTGGTCCATCAATATTTATGTCATTATAACATGGCCAAAGAGATTTGAGTCACAATAATGATGTCCAGCACAACACACCCCTCAAATAAAACTAAGCACCCAAAAATTCTTTGACAACTAAACTGTTGGCTATATGATGTTGACCATATATATTGTATGTATATAATGGGAAGAAAGGAGTGGTAATACTATACCAACTAAAAGATGATCTATAAGAAATACTAGTATGTACGCACTAAAGAGTTAAAGTAACGAGAAGGAACATTACATAGTTCTCCTGGGGGCTCAGCACAACACACCCCTCAAATAAAACTAAGGACACCTGAAATTAAACTAAGCAACTAATCCAGTAGACACTGCATTACAACCACCATGAGCAACGACACTGCCACCTTACTTGGACTCCTCGTCCATGTGCTCGACTTCGTCCTCGTCCCTCTTCCTCTTGGACGATACTTCTTTGCTTGAACCGCACACTTGGCTCTCGCTCTTCATCCAACCCTTGTAGATATTGAAACAAAGGTAGCCATCCATTGCAACGTAGTGGATGTGGTCTATATCTAGTACATTCCACTCCCATGCATGATGAAACTTGAACGGAGGTTTCTTCAGTGTACCGTATGAAGGATGAACCATGGATCCTAACAGGGTCAGCATTGAAGGTTGATCACGGGAGGGCACCAGCCCTTTCTTATGGAGGTCAAAGGGGTTGCCTACAACGAGGCCTATCCGATCCAGGACTTCGATGTCGTTCCTAAAGTCTACAATAACGAATTTGTCTCGGCCGCCCTTGAGGAAGTTCTTAAATTCCTCGCACACAACGTCGGCATGGCATATGTGGTAGACCATGCATAAGTCATGCACGCAAACCTGGATCATGTCAGGCTTCTTCTTCTCTGCCTCCTTTAGATTCTTCTCGCTTTGCAGGACTGTGGTGTACTCAACATCTAGCCCAGCGATGCACTCATCCTTTGAGTTTTCGAACATGCTTCTTAAGAGAGCAAGGCATCCTTTCACTGTCGTGGAAGAACGGGTGTAGATGACATTAAACTCATCGCCGGTGATGGTTCTAACCTTGTACTCACCGCTGATCATGGAGATTTGGGACGCCATGGATTTGGGAGGAGGGTTAGGATTAGTGGAACTGCCGTAATGTGAAAGGACGAGACGACTAGGAGCGAACTGCCATAATGTTAAAGGACGTCCATGGACGAGTAGGAGCGACCTGCCAATGGTTTTTGTAAAAATGTTGAGTGGGGCGTGCGAAAGGCGGGGTAGTGGCTTGCCTGGTGGATAAATGGATTCATGCACAGTACTATGGGGGCCCAATTAGATGTCATGTCTACTTCATGCACAATTAAATGGCTTTTGATGTCATGTCAAGCAACAGGAAAATTACAGGTGATACAAAGCTTTCCATTCTCCCATGATACAGGCTTCCGAGAGCCCTTGGATATGAGATCGAACGGTTGCATGGCGTGATTCTAGACCTATGGGTGAATATCCAATCCTGGAGGGTTATTCTGCAAATTTTCAGCAACTTAGCATGCGACTGTTCGATCTTAGATCGAAGGGCTGCCAGCAGCCCGTATCATGGTCCCGCCAACCACGACCATCGCCTCGCTCGTGCAGTCGCGCCCTTGGAGATTTAACACGGTGCGTTAGGCTATCTGATGTTGGCATGTCATACATAGTCATCACTTAGTCACTCATACAACAAGGTTAGCTAGAAGGTTGGCTATAAGAGTATTTTTTACTCCTGTCTATCTCTATCTTCGTAGTATTTATTGCATTTGCCAAGGAGTGACCTCTTCCAATGAAATGGTAGTCTCAAGTCATTAAAAGCATGCACACCCCACATCTCTTATTGGTTGATATGTCAAGAAACAAGAAATGATGTATAGAAGTTAATGCACCGCGCCTAAGTGTTTTGGGATTAATTGGTTTTCATAAGATGACTTGCACACCTAGACGGAGGGAGTAATTAACTTGCCACATCAGACTTTATGCCTATGTGGTAGGCTTAGCACCTGTACGAGCAAGTACGATAATGGGTTGTAAGCCCGCTTACATGGCATTTTTGCATATGTGGAGGAAAGAGGCAAGGAAAAAATGGAGGAGTGGGCTCTCATGCAAGAGCCAACCTCTACATGGTGGAGCATTAGGAGAGCACCTGTATACCATGGAGGTGGTCAGGAATCGGGAGACTCACGCAGGTCGTAGAGCCATAGTTAAAATGATAAAATGGAAAGTCAAATCACGGGGCCCCACCTATCCAGCAGTAACTCGTTGTCAAATCACACATCCCTATGTTTGCAGTAGCCTACTCCCTCATCTTCTCACGTCTCTGTCAAACTGACTAGGCGGAACTGCCCCGCCTACCGCATGGGAAAAGCCCCGCCCTCGACTTTTAAATAGTACAGTATACTAATTTTGTATCCGTGGATTACGCCATGGAGCAAAGCCTCAAGAAAATGGTGGTACACATGTACGGAGTATACAACACGCCCGTCATGTTCGCGTCGCAGCCCAGACGGTCAGTCGGTCTGGCACGCTACTCTTCGAATGGAACGCGCGTCATGTTGTGTTTGCACACACATGTGGGACCGCAATCGAGAATCGACCATAGGCACACTCCCCGGCCCCGCAAGTCGGGTGAGTTAATAGAAGAGAGAGACGAGTGATAGTACTAGAGAAGGGTTGTACAGATGTTGGTTCCTGGACGATCCCTGCATGACACGGAAGATCAGTTCATCCATGCATGTGACCAGACTCCAGCAGACACACCTGGATTGGCTATCGTCTACATATCGTGCAGACTGTGTTGTACAGGGCTGTAGTTCTGATGAGAAATCTAAAAAAAGGTTTCTTGTCATCTCGCAATATTAGGTGTCATGTGCTTCGGATCACTGTGAGGGTTAAACAGCGACAACTGAGTTCCTCCAAGGAACTCATCATTGGGGGCACATGCACGAAGACTACTCGGCTGCCATCTAGGTCAAGCCGGCTATGTTAATTAGGACATCTATCGACGGACCCCTTTTCTACGAGTTTATCTTTAATTTGAGCTTTGATCCTCATCTAGTTTGTCCATTGAGATTCATGTTGTCTCCTTTGGGCAATGAGGTTATGGTTTCTTGTCATGTGGCTTTTTTTCGTGTTATATTTTATAATCCGGTGCTTGAGATCAAAATGACGACAACTGCGCCTTCACGGCACATGCATGAAGACTTCTCGACAGTCATTGACGAGGTCAAGCTGGCTCTGGTAGACAAAAGAAAACTAGCGCTTGCTTGCTAGTGTTGCTCTCTTCACACTGTCTCGTCCTCTCCAGATCTAAACACGACAGCGGTGGCCACACTCTCTCTTTCTACTCATCGCTGGTCATAGATCCAGCCGGATCCTCTCCGCCGGGGAAGATAAGAAGTTGCAATGTTCACACGGTCATCCTCGGCGATGACTCTTACCCACTGTCGGCGCGTCTCGACCAGCGTGCATTGCCATTTTCTCCCAAGCACCGCTGGCTAGGGAGGGCCTCCGACCCCTTCTTCATCGTTGTCGTAGTGTGGGAAGATCCAGCCTCCCGCCGCCCACCTAGCGACATCCCGGCGACCCTCATGTATAACTTCCTTCGAAACCAGCCTTGCTGAAAGTGCAACTATCCCTGGGTGGTTTTGGTAATTCCTAACAACATATAGCCCATTGAGCTAATGCTATTTCAAGATTCAGGAAAGCTCAATGTTTGGCATGGCATGGATTAGAAAGTGGACCCCTCAAAATACTAAGAACACATGTTGGCTCAAGCTCAAGACTCTACATTTTAGTTTTAGTGATCCAAGATCACATTGAGTCCTTAGGAAAAGCCACTACTATTAAAAGGGGATGAGGTGTTTCTTAATAAGTTAGTTGCTCAAAATGCTTAGTAATATGCTCCAAAACCCTCAACTACTTTCTCTCATCCACATATGTCCCAAACCAAAAGTCAAACTCGGCCCCACTGAAATTTCCTACCCGGCGCCACCGAGTTCACTTTACATAGCCACTTCCACAAACCCTAGTCAAATCGATCTCACCGATAGGGATCTCGGTCTCACCGAGATCGGATTGCAAACCTGTTTCCCATCGTAACGTTTCGGTCTAACCAAGATGAGCGATCGGTCCCACCGAGTTTGCAATGCAAACTCTCTGTTTCCCCTTCATAACGTTTGGGTCTAACCGAGATGAGCGAATCGGTCCCATCGAGTTTGCCTGACCAACTCTCTATTTACCTATTACCAAAATCGGTCCCACTGAGCTTGTGTAATCGGTCTCACCGAGATTACGTTATGCCCAAACCCTAATGGAAGCAGTCCCACCGAGTTGACATGTCGGTCCCACCGAAAATCCTAACGTTCACATTTTGAACTAAATCGGTCTGACCAAGTTTCATGATTCGGTCCCACCGAGTTTGGCGATTTGTGTGTAACAGTTAGATTTTGTGTGGAGGCTATATATACCCCTCCGCCCACTCTTCATCCATGGAGAGAGCCATCAGAACATGCCTACACTTCCAACATATGTTTTCTAAGAGAGAACCACCTGCACTTGTGTTGAGGTCAATATATTCCATTCCAACCACATAAATCTTGTTCTCTAGCCTTCCCCAAGTTGCTTTCCACTCAAACCCTCTTTTCACCAAATCCAGTCCTATGAGAGAGAGCTGAGTGTTGGGGAGACTATCATTTGAAGCACAAGAGCAAGGAGTTCATCATCAACACACCATCTATTACCTTTTGGAGAGTAGTGTCTCCTAGATTGGTTAGGTGTCACTTGGGAGCCTACGTCAAATTGTGGAGTTGAACCAAGGAGTTTGTACGGGCAAGGAGATCGCCTACTTCGTGATGATCTACCCTAGTGAGGCAAGTCCTTCATGGGCGATGGCCATGGTGGGATAGACAAGGTTGCTTCTTCGTGGACCCTTCGTGGGTGGAGCCCTACGTGGACTCGCACAACCGTTACCCTTCATGGGTTGAAGTCTCCATCAACGTGGACGTACGATAGCACCACCTATCAGAACCACGCCAAAAATCTTTGTGTCTACATTGCGTTTGCTCCCTCCAAAATCCTCCCTTTACCTTCATATGCAATTGTTTTACATTCCGCTGTTATACTTTTAGAATTGCATGTTTAGGTTGATTACTTGACTTGTGCTAAGTTGTTAAAATCTACCAAGACTTAAAATTGGGAAAAGGCTAGATTTTTATTCGGTCAAGTAGTCTAATCACCCCCCTCTAGACATACTTTTGATCCTACAAGTGGTATTAGAGCTTTGGTCTCCATTTGCTTTGATTCCATAGCTTTTGGTGATCATAGCCTTGGTTTCACAACCTAGGAGAGTATGGCGTCTAGCAAGGGAAATTACCACCATAGAGGTCCTTACTTTGATGGTACTAATTTTGCTAGTTTGAAGCATAAGATGAAAATGCATATTCTTGGACATAACCCCGCCGTTTGGGCTATTGTGTGTATTGGCTTGTAAGGTGAATTCTTTGATGGGAGAGAACCGAACTGTGAAGCTACCATGGAAGAGTTGAAGATGTTGCAATACAATGCTCAAGCTTGTGATATTCTCTTCAACGGATTGTGCCCCGAAGAATTCAACAAAATTAGCCATCTTGAAAATGCAAAGGAAATTTGGGATAATTTGATTGATATGCACGAAGGTACCGACTCTGTCAAGGAATCCAAATTGGACGTGCTTGAAAGTCAACTTGACAAGTTCAAAATGAAGGATGGTGAAGGTGTCACTGAAATGTACTCTAGGCTTGCTCTCATCACAAATGAGATTGCTGGCTTAGGAAGTGAAGAGATGACCGATAGATTCATCATCAAGAAGATCCTAAGAGATTTGGATGGAAAATATGATACCGTGTGCACATTGATCCAAATGATGCCCAATTACAAAGATCTCAAGCCAAGGAAGTCATTGGAAGAATTGTTTCTCATGAGATGTCACTCAAGGATAAGGAAGAGCTCCACAACAAGTCAAGTGGTGCTTACAAAGCCTCATGTGATTCTCCCACATCATCAAGTGAGAAACAAAACCTTCGATGAAGAATTGAGCTTAATGGTGAAGAACTTCAACAAGTTCTACAAGAGTAGAAGCAAGGAAAGAAGTTCCAAGTCAAGTTCCTACAATGACAAAAGATCTTCAAGTCGTGAACGTAATTGCTACAATTGTGGAAGACCAGGACACTACTCCAATGAGTGTATAGCTCCCTACAAAAGAAGAGAAGATTCTCCCAAAATAAGAAGTAGGACAGAAGAATCACCACCAAGAGAGAGAAGGAGTAGATATGACCGTTATGAACGAAGAACATCACGGAGAAGCAAGGATTCGGAAAGGAGGGACAAGTCATCAAGGAGCTACACAAAACGAAGACATCAAGCTCATGTTGGTGAATGGGTATCCGGCTCTGACTCGGACAATCACTCCGAGAGAAGTTATCACTCCGACTCCGAATTTACTCAAGATGAAGGTGTTGGTCTAGCACTTGTGTCAACCAACTCCTACGACATATTCGAGTCACCAAATGAAGGAATTGGGAGATGCTTCATGGCTAAAGGCCCAAAGGTATCACACCCGAGTATGTTGATCTCAATAGTGATGAAGATGATTTGCTAGGTGATGGTGATTTACTTGTTGACAACTCAAGTTATGAAAACTATGATGAACTTGCTATTAATCATGCTAATCAAGATAAAATGAATGATAATGATAGGAAGAAGATTGAGCGTCTAACTAAAGAACTAAACACTCTTAAGTCAGGTCATGAAACTACCTTGGAAGATCATTGAGGGAGTCCTCGATTAGGGGATCTCCGGACAGCCGGACTATATCCTTTGGCCAGACTGTTGGACTATGAAGATACGAGATTGAAGACTATGTCCCGTGTCCGGATGGGACTCTACTTGGCGTGGAAGGTAAGCTAGGCAATACGGATATGTATATCTCCTCCTTTGTAACCGACCTTGTGTAACCCTAGCCCCTCCGATGTCTATATAAACCGGAGGGTTTTAGTCCATAGGACAACATACAACCATACCATAGGCTAGCTTCTAGGGTTTAGCCTCTCCGATCTCATGGTAGATCAACTCTTGTAATACTCATATCATCAAGAACAATCAAGCAGGACGTAGGGTATTACCTCCATCAAGAGGGCCCGAACCTGGGTAAACATCGTGTCCCCTGCCTCCTGTTACCATCCGCCTTAGACGCACAGTTCGGGACCCCCTACCCGAGATCCGCCGGTTTTGACACCGACATTGGTGCTTTCATTGAGAGTTCCACTGTGTCGTCACCATAAGGCTTGATGGCTCCTTCGATCATCGCTAGCGATGCGGTCTAGGGCGAGGTCTTCCTCCCTGGACAGATCTTCGTATTCGGCGGCTTCGCACTGCGGGCCAATTCGCTTGGCCATCTGGAGTAGATCGAAAGCTACGCCCCAGGCCATCAGGTCAGCTTTGGAAACTTGAACTACACGGCCAACATCCGCGGAGACTTGGTCTTCAACGGATTCGAGCCCATGTCGGACGCGCCACACAGTCGCGACGAGCAGGACGTAACTCTACCGTCGAACAGTGTTTGGGAGATCGCATCCGCAACTACTCTGGCCGTTAATCTGGAGCAAATCGCGCCATCCGAGAGCGGAGGGATAGACCCCGCCATGGAGGCGACACTCTCAGTGGCGATAGAGCCAGATACTGACTTCACCCCTTTCGAGAGCCGCGTCGCCGAACCACTGGATCTACCTCCGGCCACGGACTCCGAGCCGCCTACATCTGTGCCCGTCGAATCCGACGGGGCGCCGATCATGGAGTTCACCTCCGCGAATATCTTTCAGGACTCACCTTTCGGAGATGTGCTAAATTCAGTAAGGTCTCTCTCCCTGTCAGGAGAACCTTGGCCAAACTATGTCCGGCTAGAATGGGATGCGTATGACGAAGAAATTCGCTGCCCACCCACCACCCACTTAGTAGCCAATGTCGACGACTTAACCGACATGCTCGACTTTGACTCCGAAGACATCGACGGTATGGACGACGATGCAGGAGACGAACAGGAACCACCGGCCACAGGGCGCTGGACCGCCACTTCATCACATGACGTATACATGGTGGATACACCCAGAGAGGGCAATGGCAAGGAGACAGCGGAGGATGCCCCCTCCAAGCAACCCAAGCGTCGATGTCAGCGGCACCGCTCTAAGTCCCGCCATAGTAAAAACAGCGATAACAACGCAAGAGGAAATAACAGTTCAGTCGACTCTAGAAGAAATGACGACTGCACCACCCCGGTGGCAGAGCACGATCAAGATGCAAACTGCGAACATAGTACGGATCCAACGTCCGAACAAGACGACGCCAAGGATAAGCCTCATCAAACCCCGTCTGGGGAAGAAAACAGTCCGGACGAAGATGCACACATCATCCCGGAAACACACTTGGAGTAAGAGAACCTCCGCAAAAGGCTTATTGCCACAGCGAGGAGCCTAAAGAAACAGAAGCAAAGGCTTAAGGTCGCACAAGATACGCTCAACAACAGGTGGAACAAAGTAACAAAGTATGGCGGAAGTTACCACAAAAATAGCTATATAAAGCGCAAGCTATTACCGGAATTCGACGATGAGGCATTAGAGCCCATACAGCCAAAGAATGATACGGCCAACCGGCCGGGTCCATCACCTTGTGAACGCGATAGAGCGGCTAACAAAGTCGCGCATAAGTCAACACACGATCTACGTGAGAATTTGCGTAAAAAATTCGGCGCGAACAGATCCATCTGTGGATCTAGGAAGCGTGCTATGGTACAAAACCAACACCGAATACTACAACCGTCCGAATACCATGGCACATCCCAATACAGGGGTGCCACACACCCCTTATGTTTCACTGATGAGGTGCTGGATCATGAATTCCCATAGGGATTCAAACCGGTGAACATAGAGGCGTACGACGGGACCACAGACCCTGGAGTCTGGATAGAGGAATTTATCCTCCATATTCATATGGCTCGTGGAGACGATCTCCATGCCATTAAATACTTGCCCCTCAAGCTTAAAGGGCCAGCTTGGCACTGGCTGAAAAGCCTCCCTAAAAACCCAATTGGAAGTTGGGAGGAGCTCGAGGACGCTTTTTGGGCCAATTTTCAAGGGACTTATGTCCGACCTCCGGATGCAGATGATTTAAGTCATATAATCCAACAGTCCGGAGAGTCCGCCCGAAAGCTTTGGAACAGGTTCCTCACCAAGAAGAACCAAATCGTCGACTATCCGGATGCTGAAGCCATAGCAGCTTTTAAACACAGTGTCCGAGACGAATGGCTCGCCAGACACCTCGGCCAAGAAAAACCAAGAACAATGGCAGCCCTAACAAGCCTCATGGCCCGCTTTTGTGCGGGCGAGGATAGCTGGTCGGCCCGTAGCAGCACCAGCGACCCAAGCACATCCAAAGTTAGGGATGGCAATGCTAAACCACGATGCAACAAAAACAAGCGTCGAAATAAAGAAGGTAGCCCAGATAACACGGCGGTAAACGGCGGATTCAGGGGCTCCCGACCAGGTCAGTGAAAAAAGCCTTTCAAAGGCAGCAGAGAAGGACAATCTGGCCTAAATAAAATTCTTGACAAACTCTGTCAAATTCACGGCACCCCAGACAAACCTGCAAATCATACCCATGGAGAATGTTGGGTCTTCAAGCAGGCCGGTAAGCTAAATGCCGAACACAAAGGGGAAGAGACACCAAGCGAAGACGAGGATGAACCTCGCTAGCAAAGCGCCGGAGGACAGAAAAGTTCCCACCGGAGGTTAAAATTTTAAACGTGATCATGTGACAAAGAGGAGAAGCAAGCATGCACTCCGAGGCACACGTGCCATAGAGCCCGTCACCCCTAGGTTCAACCCCTGGTTGGCCTGCCCGATCACTTTTGATCGTAGGGATCACGAGAAAAATATCCGGCACGAAGGACTGAAGGCCTTGGTGTTAGACCCAACAATAAATGGGTACCATTTCACACGAGTACTCATGGACGGCAGTAGTGATCTAAATCTGATATATCAGGACATAGTCCGCAAAATGGGGATAGACCCGACACAAATAAACCACAGTAATACTACCTTCAAGGGAGTAATACCAGGCCAAGAGGCCCGCTGTATGGGCTCTCTACTACTACAGGTGGTATTCGGTTCTCCCGATAACTTCCGAAGCGAAAGGTTAACTTTTCACATCGCCCCATTCCGAAGTGGTTATCAAGCACTACACGGAAGAACGGTTTTCGCTCGTTTTAACACAATACCGCATTATGCTTTTCTCAAGCTTAAGATGCCCGGTCCACGTGGCATCATCTCATTTAGCGGAAATACCGAACATTTCTTACGTACGGAAGAGGATGCGGCGGCTCTACCAGCCGCAAACTAGACGGCCTCACCAACCAGGAAAAATGGCAGGTCGTCAAGACCACGGACACGGTTAAACGAATCTGGTGTTCCATCATATAGAGATTGGTTTGATGATCAAACCCTCATAAACGATACCTGGGGCTTCCCGCGTGTAATCAGGGCCAGCCCGGCTCAACTTGGCTTCTCTTGAATTTTGATAGTTCAGTGATAATAGCCAATTCTTCTTTTTTTGGCACGACAACTTTCACCTAAATTCTTTCCTTTTACAGATGAAAATCGTGCTACACCCGTCCAGGACACGGCACAACGGAGACACAGGCGCAGACGTGCAGCAGGGACCCACCCAAAGGTTTCTTTTTAGATTAAGACCCTGCATAAACCTTTTTTACTGTCTCTTGTTGCTCACATCCTCCGGATACTCCACACAACCAAGAAGGATGCTGTCATTATTGGCATGTGGCCACATCAGGATTTTGCACATACCTAGACACATGGGGTTTCTTATTAAGGGCATTGTTTAGCCCGGTATATGTTATAAAGACTGAACACCTTAGGGAGTGTTCGGCGTCGTGAGTTTGGCCCTATATGCATCAGCTTCGAATCATGTCTTTGGTCAAATGTTGGGTTTGCCCGGCTCCCACGTTTTGGGTCCTTACGTTCCATTATATCGGCTAAGGTAGCACAGGATTCCTCCGCATTAACGAAGAGCCGTTTCCCGGTCATGTACATACGCGCCCCGTATTCAAACGAGCGCAGAAGTACCAGGGGCTATATAGTAGCCCCACCGTCAAACTCCTATGGCTAAGTGAAAGTGTTAAAGCAATATAGTCTGATTGCCTCGTTCGCTGTGCTATCACCTCCTTAATGGACCAAGATGTTGCATCAAGTGTGGGTATGCATTTTCTGCGAACACCGCCGCATTATATGCGTGGGGGTGGAAGCTGACGACTACAAACTTTCAGGTTATATACATATATACATAAACGGCCGCACAGGAGGCATCAGAGTACTTTCGCGCAAAAGCATAAATACAACCTTGATAATTCAATAAAACATTGTTTTTACAATGGGAATAGATGTCACTAGAACATAATATTCTTCGAGCACTGACCCTCTATTGAACGAGCGCCTTCAAGAACTTCTTCAAAGTAGTGCTCGACAGCCCCTCGGCCTACGGCCGAACCCTGTGTCACAACAGTGGTGGCCTCCATCTCCGCCCAGTATGTCTTGACACGGGCAAAGGCTATCCGTGCACCCTCTATGCACGTCGATCTCTTTACAACATCGATGCGTGGCACAACACCAAGGAATTGTTGCACTAAACTAAAGTAACTATTCGGCCGTGGCCCTCCCGGCCACAGGTGATCCATAACGGACCTCATGGCAAATCCGGACAACCTATGAAGCTCGGCCCACTCGGCCATTCTCTCATTCAACAGCAGCGGACGGACTGGAGCATGAAACTATGACCAGAATAGCTTTTCCACTTCGGGACCTTTCTGATCCTTGAAGTACTCGGCCGCATCAGCAGCACTTGCAGCCAAATCCATGTAGGCGTCCGCAAAACTCCATAGCCGGTCCAGAGGAGCATACTTCGGATCTCTGAACTTAGTCCGCAACAAGAAGGGCTTCCCAGACATGATATCTGCAGCTTGATTCAGCACCTCCTTCGCCGCTCTAATTTTGGAGCGGTCTTCCTTGGCAGCCACCAGGGCCTTCTCCAGGTCCGTTGCCTTCGCCCGGTTTTCTTCTTCAAGAAGCTGGTAACGGTCAGCGGCATATTTTAACTCTACAGCCATCTTGGCTATTTTTTTACTTTCTCTCGCAATGCATGGCCTGTTCGGCCCTTAACTCCTCGGACGCCTTGAGAGCGGCCGCATTGCTACTCCTTGCTTGCTCCTTGGCTCGGGCAAGCTCCACCCGAAGGGTCACCACGGTGGCAGCTCCATCTGCAGTCACAACATATTAAAGATACTAGCATCATGCTACTCTTATTATGTGACGATCACCAGAGAAATCACTCACCCTGTGCCTCGTCAATCCGCTTGTTGACAAGCATGATGTCGGCATCTGCCGCATCAAGTTGCCGCTTTAGCTCGGCAAACCCATCTGTCCGGCTAGCCACCAGAGCTTCAGCCACCTGCACATAAAGGCGGTCTGGTTATTACCTGGGACTATGATCCTCTGTTTGCCGCCATTTCCGACGACAACCAGAGTCTCAAGGGCTACTATCTGCATAGGGCACACCTAACGTATGCGGTACTGTCAAAACATACACTATTTCACGTACCTCGAAGCCTTTCAGCAGACTCATAAAGGCTTCATGCAAACCGCTTTCAGCGGATGAAATCCTTTCGATTACCGTACCCATTAGCGTACGATGCACTTCCAAGACGGCCGCTTGCCCCCAGAAGATCCTTCAGCGCGTCCGACCGCACACTGTACAATTCCGGACCCTTGCTGTCGCTCTCCATATGAGCCGGATACTGGGGATTCTGGGTAGCCAAAGGGTTATCCTCTGGCCTTAGTGGATCCATAGATACCCTTCACGACGACACTTCAAGGTCGCACGCTTCATGAGGCAGGGTGTCAGTGGGAGGTATTTCGCTCTCCATCATTTATGGAAGAAGATCCCCCGAAGACGAACTCTGTCGAGAAGGGCTACGATCCGGACTACAATTTATAAACATCGGTTATTGTCTTCGGAAGTAAGGTAGGATGTTTCCACTATTAAGTACTTCTCGATTACTTACATCTCGGTAGAGGGCTGATCCCCGCGCGGACATTGTGCGGCAAGAATACCCTCCGAGGCAGGACCCTCTGATGAAGATTTCTTCTCCTGTTTTGAAACCTTAGATTTGGATCTTTAGAGGTAGTCCTCTTCCTTCCCCGGGGAGAGAGAATGTCAGATTCTTCCCTTTGGTTGTCCTCCCTCGCGGAGGCGCTCATTCCCCTGGTTGGAATAAGTAGCAAGTGAGGCCCGCTTACGCCCTCTCTATTCCCCCATCATCTTCCTTTGAGGGCACTGGATAAGGCGCCGGCTCGAGCATCTTGTCCAGTACCGGATTGTCCAAGCCCTTAGGAAGGGGGGCCGAACACCTGATCATCATTGCCTTTGTTATCCAGTCCTGGTCAAAGAGCGGCTCTTTAGAATGATGCCATGATAAATAAAAGGATAGTAGATTCGACATGGGATTACTTACTTGGGCAGCAGGGCGGTTGCAGCTCAGACCCACGTCTTGGGTGGTGTTCGGACACTCTATTTGGGGTCCGAAGAACAATTTTTACATCTCTTCGAGCGTCATGCCGAGGAATTGTTGAATAGCCCGCGGTCCTTCTGGGTTGAATTCCCACATGCGGAGGGGCCGGTGTTTGCAAGGCTGGACTCGACAAACTAGCATAACTTGCATTACCATAACCAGACTGAAATCTCTCTCAAAGAGATCTCGGATACGGCTCTGCAGTATAGGCACGTCCTTTGCTGGACCCCAACTCAGCCCCCTGCTGATCCATAACATCACTCGCGGTGGGGGGCCCGAGCGAAAGGTGGGGGCAGCTACCCACTTGGCACTTCGGGGAGCTGTGATATAAAACCACTCCCGCTGCCACAATCCGGACACCTCTAGGAAGGAACCCTCTGGCCATGGAGCATCAGCGATTTTGCTTATTAAAGCACCTCCGCACGCCGCGTGCCGCCCCTCGAGCATCTTCGGCTTCACATCGAAGGTCTTGAGCCACAGGCCGAAGTGAGGGGTAATGCGGAGGAAGGCCTCACATATGACAATAAATGACGAGATGTGAAGAAGGGAATCCAGGGCCAGATCGTGAAAATCCAGCCCATAATAGAACATAAGACACCTAACAAAGGGATCCAGAGCAAGGCCTAGTCCTCGGAGGAAGTGGGAGATGAACACGATGCTCTCGTTGAGTTCGGGAGTAGGGACGACCTGCCCTCAGGTAGGCAGCCTATGCGAAATTTCAGCGGTCAGATGTCTGGCCTCTCTCAACTTCTTGATGTCCTCCTCTGTGACAGAGGAAGGCATCCACCGACCTTGAAGGTTGGATCCGAACATAGTTGAAGGTCCGAAGCACCTGACCTGAGCTTTGAGTGTTAGAACTCGAGGCGGGGAAAGGATTCGATTGAGCATGGGAGGGAAAAAAGACAAAGCCTCGTCCCCTTTGTAAAGAGGGTGAATATCAAGCGTCCTCCTCGTGGCCGTTTGGGACTTGCCTAAGATCTAGGAGTCATACCAATAGGCACGGTTGGGTTACCCACGTCTGTATTGATGGGAATCCCGTGATAAGGGGGACACGATCTCTGCTTTGACAAGACGTGTCAAGAAAACCGCCTCGCGTTATGTTCGGAGCTGGTTGAGAAAAACAGTTCGAATAATGACCGGGCCATGGTGTGATGTCATGCTGTCGAGACATGCCAGCAGATTAGATTTGTGGAAATATTATTCTCTCTACAGTAGTATGTGGAACTTATTTTGCAGGGTCGGACACTATCCTTGTATTCAAACTCTTCCATGGTGTATTCGGAGGAGGAACCCGCCTTGCAATGCCGAACACAATACTGCACGCCGGACTCATCGTCATTGAAGCCTGGTTCAGGGGCTACTGAGGGAGTCCTGGATTAGGGGGTCTCCGGACAGCCGGACTATACCCTTCGGCCGGACTGTTGGACTATGAAGATACGAGATTGAAGACTTTCTCCCGTGTCTGGATGTGACCCTACTTGGCATGGAAGGCAAGCTAGGCAATACATATATGTATATCTCCTCCTTCGTAACCGACCTTGTGTAACCCTAGCCCCCTCTGATGTCTATATAAACTGGAGGGTTTAGTCCGTAGGACAACATACAATCATACCATAGGCTAGCTTCTAGGGTTTAGCCTCTCTGATCTCGTGGTAGATCAACTCTTGTAATACTCATATCATCAAGAACAAACAAGCAGGACGTAGGGTATTACCTCCATCAAGAGGGCCCCAACCTTGGTAAACATCGTGTCCCCTGCCTCCTGTTACCATCCGCCTTAGACGCCCAGTTTGGGACCCCCTACCCTAGATCCGCCAGTTTTGACACTGACAATCATCGAGAATTAACATTCTTCTTCTAGTAGTAACAATAATCATGCTAAATCCAATGATGTTGCTTCTAGAAGTTCTCTTGATTCCACTAATGATTCTCTTAGCCAAGTTACACTTGAGCAAGAAAATAGATTATCGAAGGGAATTATAGAGAAAGGTGTTTACAAGAGTCTTGCTGTAAGTAAGCAATTTGAGGAAATTGTGCGCAAGCAAGGAAGACACTGGAAGAATCAAGGTGTTGGTTTTGAACGAAAGTTCAATGCCAATTGAGTTGAGTGGGAAGAAGATCAATACCCCAAGACGAAGTTTGTTCCCCAACAAGAGAAGTATGATCCTTCTTTTTTCCAAGGAACACTAGCTCAAGATGATCTTCCACCACAAGACCAGAAGCTAAAGGGCAAGGACAAGCTTCAGGAGGAGATTGATGCATTTGAAGAAGCTCCTAAGGCATTGGTCAAGTGGGTTCCCAAGACTACATCAAGTTCTACTTCATCAAGTACGACTACAACTCCAAGGATTCCCATCAAGATGGTGTGGATCCCGAAGAAGAAGAAGTAGAGAGTTCTTGAGGGTGAGTCCGCCAACATACTTCACTCACATCATTTTGGTAAAGACAAGTGCAAACAACTCACTACAAGAAATATGTCAACTTATGACCTTCTGTCAGTGACCCTCGAAGAATTGGTCATAAATTTATGACCATTTTAGACCAATTGGTCAAAAGCTGTTCAGGGGGCTCCAAACCCTAAACCATTGCGACCATTTTGGTCAGAAAGGTCGTAATTTCCTTACACGAAATGGTCAGAAAGCAAACGGTGCTAGTCCGCTGCCTTATTTGTAGTTGTTAATGACCAATATAGATGGTCATAGCCTTGTAGATTGTGGTGGGTTGTGATGACTAGGCGCCATCTCATCAGTTTTGCCTATGTGTCATGTCCATGTGACAGTTTTTGCCCTAGGTTGTGAAGCAACCTATATTTCTATCATTCCCAAAATTCCCAAACAAATCTCATAAATTCTTTGGGGCATATCTTCATCAAATATGTAAAAATCCTTCCTTGCCTAGTTCAAAACTAATTCAACAATATTCATTTTCCTATTCTGTTCACAACAACACTTTATGAAGGAAGTGCTATTTATATATTCTTGATTACCCTCGGAATTTTTGAGCACTCTTTCCTATCCAAATTATTACCGCATGACAAAATTCAGCTCCATTTGCCTAGCAAATCTTCCTCGACAAATTTCCAAAGTTTTTGTCCACCTAGAAGGATTGTGAAGGAAGTACCTTTTTTATATATCTAAATGACATGAAATTTATACAGTTCCTTCATATGCCCAAATTATCAACCTCCTCCAAATTGTAGCTCAGTCAAATCATCTATGTGACCCCAGGTTCAATTTATATTTTATGGCCAAATTGGCACGTTGCAAAGCAAGTGTTATATAGACCCCTCCTATTACCCTCAAACTTTTCGGGCACTCCTGAATACCAAAATCATTGCCACATGATAATATTCAGCTCAATTTTCCTAGTAAATCTTTCTCGCGAAATTTCCAAAGTTTCTACCTCAAGAGAAGCTTTGTGAAGTAAGTACTAGCTAGGCTTACCCAGATGATCTGAAAATTTCCCAGCGCATGACCATACATAAGTAACTTACCTACACCAATTTTGAGCTCATTTCATTCATCCAATCTCTCTCACTAGTTTTCCCAAGTTTCTGTCCATAGAAGAGCATTGTGAAGGAAGTACTACTTTGGCATGTCCAAATGGTATCAATTTTCTACAATGCTTTCCTATGCCCAAATAACCAGCCTCCACAAAATTTCAGCTCACTCCATTCATTATTTTGAGCCCAGCTTCAACATTCATATTTTCGTCCAGCGTGGTACTTTGCAAAGAAAGTACCACCTAGGATCCTCCTTTTGAGCTAAAAATTTGTGAAGACATTCTCCTTAGTAAATGATCATCCTCAGCCAAAACTCACGCCCATTGGCCATGTGCATTTCACATACCGCTAATCAAACACTTGGCTGCTAATTCATGTTTGAGCATCGATCGGTCTCCTCGTGAGAATCTTATGTTGTAATTTTCTTCCAAGCACCAAACTGGGGAGTGCCCAACCCACTAGACATACCTAGGCCGCCCAGAACACTTGGCAACATTACGGTCACGCGGTGACCACGCAACGGGCATGCGAGTTTACGCGCTCTAGAGTTGAGGCCCCCGGCCACCGCCCAAACCTCGACGTATCGCCACCAAACCATGTATTTATGATTAAATAGGTCCTTATGTAACTAGAAATGATTTTTGGAAAAAATAAATAGCAAACTATGAGGCAACTGTAGTTCAAATTTAACCCGCTTCCACCTGAATCGGCGGAAATTTGTCTTTTTCACGAGAGGTGGATCAAAAACATTTACACCCAACCATTTTGTCAATTGTGCATTAAATATGGCCTAGTACTTTATAAAAATGATTTGGTCCAATTTTGCAACAATTATTTGGTAGTTCCTTCACAAAAAAACCTCCTTTTGGGCACTCGAAAAATGGAAAATGGTTTTTTCGTCCAACGAAAATGAAAACTTCCTTAGGCAACATTGTTTGCCATTCCAATACGCACCCTTGTGCACAATATGAGATCATTTGAACAAACTATGCCATGGATGTGGCCATAAGATTGATCATTTGGCTTGAAAGCCACTGATCTCCACACGTGATAGCTCGTTTCTGAGAATACTTTTTTAAAATAATTGCCGTATTACAAGTTTATTATTTTTCCTAGGAACTTGTCCACGTATAATGACACAATGTGAAGGTTTCCCAATTTTTTCAGTTTTTTGAATTTTTTATGCCCGTTTCAAAATGCGGTCAAAACGGCGGGAATGACCGTTCCTAGCTAGTGGTTGAATCTTGGAATTTTTTTGGTGTTTCTCTGATTAAAAAGATACTTATGTACCTAGAAATGATTTTTGGAAATAATAAATAGCAAACTATGAGGCAGCTGCAGTTCAAATTTGACCCGCTTCCAACTGAATCGGCGGAAATTTGTCTTTTTCACGACAGGTGGATCAAAACTTTTTACACCCAACAATTTTCTCAATTGTGCATTAAATATGTCCTAGTATTTTATAAAATTGATTTGGTCCAATTTTGCAACCATTATTTGGGAGGTCCTTCACAAAAAAACCTCCATTTGGGCACTCGAAAAATGGAAAATGGTTTTTTCGTCCAACAAAAATGAAAACTTCCTTAGGCAACATTGTTTGCCATTCCAATATGCACTCTTGTGCACAATATGAGATCATTTGAACAAACTATGCCATGAATGTGGCCATAAGATTAATCATTTGGCTTGAAAGCCATTTATCTCCACACGTGATAGCTCGTTTCTGAGAACACTTTTTTAAAATAATTGTCGTATTACAAGTTTGTTATTTTTCCTAGGAACTTGGCTACATATGATGACACAATGTGAAGGTTTCCCAATTTTTTGAATTTTTTATGCCCGTTTCAAAATGCGGTCAAAACGGCGGGAATGACCGTTCCTAGCTAGTGGTTGAATCTTGGAATTTTTTTGGTGTTTCTCTGATTAAAAATATACTTATGTACCTAGAAATGATTTTTGAAAAAAATAAATAGCAAACTATGAGGCAGCTGCAGTTCAAATTTGACCCGCTTCCATCTGAATCGGCGGAAATTTGTCTTTTTCACGAGAGGTGGATCAAAAAATTTTACACCCAATCATTTTGTCAATTGTGCATTAAATATGGCCTAGTATTTTATAAAAATGATTTGGTCCAATTTTGCAACAATTATTTGGTAGTTCCTTCACAAAAAAACCTCCTTTCGTGCACTCGAAAATGGAAAATGGTTTTTTCGTCCAACAAAAATGAAAACTTCCTTAGGCAACATTGCTTGCCATTCCAATATGCACCCTTGTGCACAATATGAGATCATTTGAACAAACTATGCCATGGATGTGGCCATAAGATTGATCATTTGGCTTGAAAGCCATTGATCTCCACACGTGATAGCTCGTTTCTGAGAACACTTTTTCAAAATAATTGCAGTATTACAAGTTTATTATTTTTCCTAGGATCTTGTCCACATATAATGACACAATGCGAAGGTTTCACAATTTTTTGATTTGTTTTGAATTTTTTATGCCCGTTTCAAAATGCGGTCAAAACGGCGGGAATGACCGTTCCTAGCTAGTGGTTGAATCTTGGAATTTTGTTGGTGTTTCTATGATTAAAAATATACTTATGTACCTAGAAATGATTTTTGGAAAAAATAAATAGCAAACTATGAGGCAGCTGCAGTTCAAATTTGACCCGCTTCTAGCTGAATCGGCGAAAATTTGTCTTTTTCACGAGAGGTGGATCAAAACTTTTTACACCAAAAAAATTTCTCAATTGTGCATTAAATATGTCCTAGTATTTTATAAAATTGATTTGGTCCAATTTTGCAACCATTATTTGGGAGGTCCGTCACAAAAAACCTCCTTTTGGGCACTCGAAAAATGGAAAATGGTTTTTTCGTCCAACAAAAATGAAAACTTCCTTAGGCAACATTGTTTGCCATTCCAATATGCACTCTTGTGCACAATATGAGATCATTTGAACAAACTATGCCATGAATGTGGCCATAAGATTGATCATTTGGCTTGAAAGCCATTGATCTCCACACGTGATAGCTCGTTTCTGAGAACACTTTTTTAAAATAATTGTCGTATTACAAGTTTGTTATTTTTCCTAGGAACTTGGCCACATATGATGACACAATGTGAAGGTTTCCCAATTTTTTGAATTTTTTATGCCCGTTTCAAAATGCGGTCAAAACGGCGGGAATGACCGTTCCTAGCTAGTGGTTGAATCTTGGAGTTTTTTGGTGTTTCTCTGATTAAAAATATACTTATGTACCTAGAAATGATTTTTGAAAAAAATAAATGGCAAACTATGAGGCAGCTGCAGTTCAAATTTGACCCGCTTCCACCTGAATCGGCGGAAATTTGTCTTTTATACGAGAGGTGGATCAAAAAATTTTACACCCAACCATTTTCTCAATTGTGCATTAAATATGGCCTAGTATTTTATAAAAATGATTTGTTCCAATTTTGCAACAATTATTTGGTAGTTCCTTCACAAAAAAAACTCCTTTCGGGCACTCGAAAAATGGAAAATGGTTTTTTCGTCCAATAAAAATGAAAACTTCCTTAGGCAATATTGTTTGCCATTCCAATATGCACCCTTGTGCACAATATGAGATCATTTGAACAAACTATGCCATGGATGTGGCCATAAGATTGATCATTTGGCTTGAAAGCCATTGATCTCCACACGTGATAGCTCGTTTCTGAGAACACTTTTTTAAAATAATTGCCGTATTACAAGTTTATTATTTTTCCTAGGAACTTGTCCACATATAATGACACAATGCGAAGGTTTCCCAATTTTTTGATTTTTTTTTGAATTTTTTATGCCCGTTTCAAAATGCGGTCAAAACGGCGGGAATGACCGTTCCTAGCTAGTGGTTGAATCTTGGAATTTTGTTGGTGTTTCTCTGATTAAAAATATACTTATGTACCTAGAAATGATTTTTGGAAAAAATAAATAGCAGACTATGTGGCAGCTGCAGTTCAAATTTGACCCGCTTCCAACTGAATCGGCGGAAATTTGTCTTTTTCACGAGAGGTGGATCAAAACTTTTTACACCCAACAATTTTCTCAATTGTGCATTAAATATGTCCTAGTATTTTATAATATTGATTTGGTCCAATTTTGCAACCATTATTTGGGAGGTCGTTCACAAAAAAACCTCCTTTTGGGCACTCGAAAAATGGAAAATGGTTTTTTCGTCCAACAAAAGTGAAAACTTCCTTAGGCAACATTGTTTGCCATTCCAATATGCACTCTTGTGCACAATATGAGATCATGTGAACAAACTATGCCATGAATGTGGCCATAAGATTGATCATTTGGCTTGAAAGCCATTGATCTCCACACGTGATAGCTCGTTTCTGAGAACACTTTTTAAAAATAATTGCCGTATTACAAGTTTGTTATTTTTCCTAGGAACTTGGCCACATATGATGACACAATGTGAAGGTTTCCCAATTTTTTGAATTTTTTATGCCCGTTTCAAAATGCGGTCAAAACGGCGGGAATGACCGTTCCTAGCTAGTGGTTGAATCTTGGAATTTTTTTGGTGTTTCTCTGATTAAAAATATACTTATGTACCTAGAAATGATTTTTGAAGAAAATAAATAGCAGACTATGAGGCAGCTCCAGTTCAAATTTGACCCGCTTCCAACTGAATCGGCGGAAATTTGTCTTTTTCACGAGAGGTGGATCAAAACTTTTTACACCCAACAATTTTCTCAATTGTGCATTAAATATGTCCTAGTATTTTATAAAATTGATTTGGTCCAATTTTGCAACTATTATTTGGGAGGTCCTTCACAAAAAAAACCTCCTTTTGGGCACTCGAAAAATGGAAAATGGTTTTTTCCTCCAACAAAAATGAAAACTTCCTTAGGCAACATTGTTTGCCATTCCAATATGCACACTTTTGCACAATATGAGATCATTTGAACAAACTATGCCATGAATGTGGCCATAAGATTGATCATTTGGCTTGAAAGCCATTGATCTCCACACGTGATAGCTCGTTTCTGAGAACACTTTTTTAAAATAATTGCCGTATTACAAGTTTGTTATTTTTCCTAGGAACTTGGCCACATATGATGACACAATGTGAAGGTTTCCCAATTTTTTGAATTTTTTTGAATTTTTTATGCCCGTTTCAAAATGCGGTCAAAACAGCGGGAATGACCGTTCCTAGCTAGTGGTTGAATCTTGGAATTTTTTTGGTGTTTCTCTGATTAAAAATATACTTATGTACCTAGAAATGATTTTTGGAAAAAATAAATAGCAAACTATGAGGCAGCTGCAGTTCAAATTTGACCCGCTTCCACCTGAATCGGTGAAAATTTGTCTTTTTCACGAGAGGTGGATCAAAAAATTTTACACCCAACCATTTTGCAATTGTGCATTAAATATAGCCTAGTATTTTATAAAAATGATTTGGTCCAATTTTGCAACAATTATTTGGTAGTTCCTTCACAAAAAACCTCCTTTCGGGCACTCGAAAAATGGAAAATGGTTTTTTCGTCCAACAAAAATGAAAACTTCCTTAGGCAACATTGTTTGCCATTCCAATATGCACGCTTGTGCACAATATGAGATCATTTGAACAAACTATGCCATGAATGTGGCCATAAGATTGATCATTTGGCTTGAAAGCCATTGATCTCCACACGTGATAGCTCGTTTCTGAGAACACTTTTTTAAAATAATTGCCGTATTACAAGTTTGTTATTTTTCCTAGGAACTTGGCCACATATGATGACACAATGTGAAGGTTTCCCGATTTTTTGAATTTTTTTGAATTTTTTATGCCCGTTTCAAAATGCGGTCAAAACGGCGGGAATGATCGTTCCTAGCTAGTGCTTGAATCTTGGAATTTTTTTGGTGTTTCTCTGATTAAAAATATACTTATATACCTAGAAATGATTTTTGAAAAAAATAAATAGCAAACTATGAGGCAGCTGCATTTCAAATTTGACCCGCTTCCACCTGAATCGGCGGAAATTTGTCTTTTTCACGAGAGGTGGATCAAAAATTTTTACACCCAACCATTTTGTCAATTGTGCATTAAATATAGCCTAGTATTTTATAAAAATGATTTGGTCCAATTTTGCAACAATTATTTGGTAGTTCCTTCACAAAAAAACCTCCTTTCGGGCACTCGAAAAATGGAAAATGGTTTTTTCGTCCAACAAAAATGAAAACTTCCTTAGGCAACATTGTTTGCCATTCCAATATGCACCCTTTTGCACAATATGAGATCATTTGAACAAACTATGCCATGGATGTGGCCATAAGATTGATCATTTGGCTTGAAAGCCATTGATCTCCACACGTGATAGCTCGTTTCTGAGAACACTTTTTTAAAATAATTGCCGTATTACAAGTTTATTATTTTTCCTAGGAACTTGTCCACATATAATGACACAATGCGAAGGTTTCCCAATTTTTTGATTTTTTTTGAATTTTTTATACCCGTTTCAAAATGCGGTCAAAACGGCGGGAATGACCGTTCCTAGATAGTGGTTGAATCTTGGAATTTTGTTGGTGTTTCTCGATTAAAAATATACTTATGTACCTAGAAATGATTTTTGGAAAAAAATAAATAGCAGACTATGAGGCAGCTCCAGTTCAAATTTGACCCGCTTCCAACTGAATCGGCGGAAATTTGTCTTTTTCACGAGAGGTGGATCAAAACTTTTTACACCCAACAATTTTCTCAATTGTGCATTAAATATGTCCTAGTATTTTATAAAATTGATTTGGTCCAATTTTGCAACCATTATTTGGGAGGTCCTTCACAAAAAAACCTCCTTTTGGGCACTCGAAAAATGGAAAATGGTTTTTTCCTCCAACAAAAATGAAAACTTCCTTAGGCAACATTGTTTGCCATTCCAATATGCACACTTTTGCACAATATGAGATCATTTGAACAAACTATGCCATGAATGTGGCCATAAGATTGATCATTTGGCTTGAAAGCCATTGATCTCCACACGTGATAGCTCGTTTCTGAGAACACTTTTTTAAAATAATTGCCGTATTACAAGTTTGTTATTTTTCCTAGGAACTTGGCCACATATGATGACACAATGTGAAGGTTTCCCAATTTTTTGAATTTTTTTGAATTTTTTATGCCCGTTTCAAAATGCGGTCAAAACAGCGGGAATGACCGTTCCTAGCTAGTGGTTGAATCTTGGAATTTTTTTGGTGTTTCTCTGATTAAAAATATACTTATGTACCTAGAAATGATTTTTGAAAAAAATAAATAGCAAACTATGAGGCAGCTGCAGTTCAAATTTGACCCGCTTCCACCTGAATCGGTGAAAATTTGTCTTTTTCACGAGAGGTGGATCAAAAAATTTTACACCCAACCATTTTGCAATTGTGCATTAAATATAGCCTAGTATTTTATAAAAATGATTTGGTCCAATTTTGCAACAATTATTTGGTAGTTCCTTCACAAAAAAACCTCCTTTCGGGCACTCGAAAAATGGAAAATGGTTTTTTCGTCCAACAAAAATGAAAACTTCCTTAGGCAACATTGTTTGCCATTCCAATATGCACTCTTGTGCACAATATGAGATCATTTGAACAAACTATGCCATGAATGTGGCCATAAGATTGATCATTTGGCTTGAAAGCCATTGATCTCCACACGTGATAGCTCGTTTCTGAGAACACTTTTTTAAAATAATTGCCGTATTACAAGTTTGTTATTTTTCCTAGGAACTTGGCCACATATGATGACACAATGTGAAGGTTTCCTGATTTTTTGAATTTTTTTGAATTTTTTATGCCCGTTTCAAAATGCGGTCAAAACGGCGGGAATGACCGTTCCTAGCTAGTGCTTGAATCTTGGAATTTTTTTGGTGTTTCTCTGATTAAAAATATACTTATATACCTAGAAATGATTTTTGAAAAAAATAAATAGCAAACTATGAGGCAGCTGCATTTCAAATTTGACCCGCTTCCACCTGAATCGGCGGAAATTTGTCTTTTATACGAGAGGTGGATCAAAAATTTTTACACCCAACAATTTTCTCAATTGTGCATTAAATATGGCCTAGTATTTTATAAAAATGATTTGGTCCAATTTTGCAACAATTATTTGGTAGTTCCTTCACAAAAAAACCTCCTTTCGGGCACTCGAAAAATGGAAAATGGTTTTTTCGTCCAACAAAAATGAAAACTTCCTTAGGCAACATTGTTTGCCATTCCAATATGCACCCTTTTGCACAATATGAGATCATTTGAACAAACTATGCCATGGATGTGGCCATAAGATTGATCATTTGGCTTGAAAGCCATTGATCTCCACACGTGATAGCTCGTTTCTGAGAACACTTTTTTAAAATAATTGCCGTATTACAAGTTTATTATTTTTCCTAGGAACTTGTCCACATATAATGACACAATGCGAAGGTTTCCCAATTTTTTGATTTTTTTGAATTTTTTATACCCGTTTCAAAATGCGGTCAAAACGGCGGGAATGACCGTTCCTAGATAGTGGTTGAATCTTGGAATTTTGTTGGTGTTTCTCGATTAAAAATATACTTATGTACCTATAAATGATTTTTAGAAAAAAAATAAATAGCAGACTATGAGGCAGCTCCAGTTCAAATTTGACCCGCTTCCAACTGAATCGGCGGAAATTTGTCTTTTTCACGAGAGGTGGATCAAAACTTTTTACACCCAACAATTTTCTCAATTGTGCATTAAATATGTCCTAGTATTTTATAAAATTGATTTGGTCCAATTTTGCAACCATTATTTGGGAGGTCCTTCACAAAAAAACCTCCTTTTGGGCACTCGAAAAATGGAAAATGGTTTTTTCCTCCAACAAAAATGAAAACTTCCTTAGGCAACATTGTTTGCCATTCCAATATGCACACTTTTGCACAATATGAGATCATTTGAACAAACTATGCCATGAATGTGGCCATAAGATTGATCATTTGGCTTGAAAGCCATTGATCTCCACACGTGATAGCTCGTTTCTGAGAACACTTTTTTAAAATAATTACCGTATTACAAGTTTGTTATTTTTCCTAGGAACTTGGCCACATATGATGACACAATGTGAAGGTTTCCCAATTTTTTGAATTTTTTTGAATTTTTTATGCCCGTTTCAAAATGCGGTCAAAACAGCGGGAATGACCGTTCCTAGCTAGTGGTTGAATATTGGAATTTTTTTGGTGTTTCTCTGATTAAAAATATACTTATGTACCTAGAAATGATTTTTGAAAAAAATAAATAGCAAACTATGAGGCAGCTGCAGTTCAAATTTGACCCGCTTCCACCTGAATCGGTGAAAATTTGTCTTTTTCACGAGAGGTGGATCAAAAAATTTTACACCCGACCATTTTGTCAATTGTGCATTAAATATAGCCTAGTATTTTATAAAAATGATTTGGTCCAATTTTGCAACAATTATTTGGTAGTTCCTTCACAAAAAAACCTCCTTTCGGGCACTCGAAAAATGGAAAATGGTTTTTTCGTCCAACAAAAATGAAAACTTCCTTAGGCAACATTGTTAGCCATTCCAATATGCACCCTTGTGCACAATATGAGATCATTTGAACAAACTATGCCATGGATGTGGCCATAAGATTGATCATTTGGCTTGAAAGCCATTGATCTCCACACGTGATAGCTCGTTTCTGAGAACACCTTTTTAAAATAATTGCCGTATTACAAGTTTATTATTTTTCCTAGGAACTTGTCCACATATAATGACACAATGCGAAGGTTTCACAATTTTTTGATTTTTTTTGAATTTTTTATGCCCGTTTCAAGATGCGGTCAAAACGGCGGGAATGACCGTTCCTAGCTAGTGGTTGAATCTTGGAATTTTGTTGGTGTTTCTCTGATTAAAAATATACTTATGTACCTAGAAATGATTTTTGGAAAAAATAAATAGCAAACTATGAGGTAGCTGCAGTTCAAATTTGACCCGCTTCCAACTGAATCGGCGGAAATTTGTCTTTTTCACGAGAGGTGGATCAAAACTTTTTACACCCAACAATTTTCTCAATTGTGCATTAAATATGTCCTAGTATTTTATAAAATTGATTTGGTCCAATTTTGCAACCATTATTTGGGAGGTCCTTCACAAAAAAACCTCCTTTTGGGCACTCGAAAAATGGAAAATGGTTTTTTCGTCCAACAAAAATGAAAACTTCCTTAGGCAACATTGTTTGCCATTCCAATATGCACTCTTGTGCACAATATGAGATCATTTGAACAAACTATACCATGAATGTGGCCATAAGATTGATCATTTGGCTTGAAAGCCATTGATCTCCACATGTGATAGCTCGTTTCTGAGAACACTTTTTTAAAATAATTGCCGTATTACAAGTTTGTTATTTTTCCTAGGAACTTGGCCAGATATAATGACACAATGTGAAGGTTTCCCAATTTTTTGAATTTTTTATGCCTGTTTCAAAATGCGGTCAAAACGGCGGGAATGACCGTTCCTAGCTAGTGGTTGAATCTTGGAATTTTTTTGGTGTTTCTCTGCTTAAAAATATACTTATGTACCTAGAAATGATTTTTGAAAAAAATAAATAGCAAACTATGAGGCAGCTGCAGTTCAAATTTGACCCGCTTCCACCTGAATCGGCGGAAATTTGTCTTTTATACGAGAGGTGGATCAAAAATTTTTACACCCAACCATTTTGTCAATTGTGCATTAAATATGGCCTAGTATTTTATAAAAATGATTTGGTCCAATTTTGCAACAATTATTTGGTAGTTCCTTCACAAAAAAACCCTCTTTCGGGCACTCGGAAAATGGAAAATGGTTTTTTCGTCCAACAAAAATGAAAACTTCCTTAGGCAACATTGTTTGCCATTCCAATATGCACCCTTGTGCACAATATGAGATCATTTGAACAAACTATGCCATGGATGTGGCCATAAGATTGATCATTTGGCTTGAAAGCCATTGATCTCCACACGTGATAGCTCGTTTCTGAGAACACTTTTTTAAAATAATTGCCATATTACAAGTTTATTATTTTTCCTAGGAACTTGTCCACATATAATGACACAATGCGAAGGTTTCCCAATTTTTTGATTTTTTTTTGAATTTTTTATGCCCGTTTCGAAATGCGGTCAAAACGGCGGGAATGACCGTTCCTAGCTAGTGGTTGAATCTTGGAATTTTGTTGGTGTTTCTCTGATTAAAAATATACTTATGTACCTAGAAATGATTTTTGGAAAAAATAAATAGCAGACTATGAGGCAGCTGCAGTTCAAATTTGACCCGCTTCCAACTGAATCGGCGGAAATTTGTCTTTTTCACGAGAGGTGGATCAAAACTTTTTACACCCAACAATTTTCTCAATTGTGCATTAAATATGTCCTAGTATTTTATAAAATTGATTTGGTCCAATTTTGCAACCATTATTTGGGAGGTCCTTCACAAAAAAACCTCCTTTTGGGCACTCGAAAAATGGAAAATGATTTTTTCATCCAACAAAAATGAAAACTTCCTCAGGCAACATTGTTTTCCATTCCAATATGCACTCTTGTGCACAATATGAGATCATTTGAACAAACTATGCCATGAATGTGGCCATAAGATTGATCATTGTGCTTGAAAGCCATTGATCTCCACACGTGATAACTCGTTTCTGAGAACACTTTTTTAAAATAATTGCCGTATTACAAGTTTGTTATTTTTCCTAGGAACTTGGCCACATATGATGACACAATGTGAAGGTTTCCCAATTTTTTGAATTTTTTTTGAATTTTTTATGCCCGTTGCAAAATGTGGTCAAAACGGCGGGAATGACCGTTCCTAGCTAGTGGTTGAATCTTGGAATTTTTTTGGTGTTTCTCTGATTAAAAATATACTTATGTACCTATAAATGATTTTTGAAAAAAATAAATAGCAAACTATGAGGCAGCTGCAGTTCAAATTTGACCCGCTTCCACCTGAATCGGCGGAAATTTGTCTTTTTCACGAGAGGTGGATCAAAATTTTTTACACCCAACCATTTTGTCAATTGTGCATTAAATACAGCCTAGTATTTTATAAAAATGATTTGGTCCAATTTTGCAACAATTATTTGGTAGTTCCTTCACAAAAAAACCTCCTTTCGTGCACTCGAAAAATGGAAAATGGTTTTTTCGTCCAACAAAAATGAAAACTTCCTTAGGGAACATTGTTAGCCATTCCAATATGCACCCTTGTGCACAATATGAGATCATTTGAACAAACTATGCCATGGATGTGGCCATAAGATTGATCATTTGGCTTGAAAGCCATTGATCTCCACACGTGATAGCTCGTTTCTGAGAACACTTTTTAAAAATAATTGCCGTATTACAAGTTTATTATTTTTCCTAGGAACTTGTCCACATATAATGACACAATGCGAAGGTTTCACAATTTTTTGATTTTTTTTTGAATTTTTTATGCCCGTTTCAAAATGCGGTCAAAACGGCGGGAATGACCGTTCCTAGCTAGTGGTTGAATCTTGGAATTTTGTTGGTATTTCTGTGATTAAAAAGATACTTACGTACCTAGAAATGATTTTTGGAAAAAATAAATAGCAAACTATGAGGCAGCTGCAGTTCAAATTTGACCCGCTTCCACCTGAATCGGCGGAAATTTGTCTTTTTCATGAGAGGTGGATCAAAAAATTTTACACCCAACCATTTTGTCAATTGTGCATTAAATATGGCCTAGTATTTTATAAAAATGATTCGGTCCAATTTTGCAACAATTATTTGGTAGTTCCTTCACAAAAAAACCTCCTTTCGGGCACTTGAAAAATGGAAAATGGTTTTTTCGTCCAACGAAAATGAAAACTTCCTTAGGCAACATTGTTTGCCATTCCAATATGCACCCTTCTGCACAATATGAGATCATTTGAGCAAACTATTCCATGGATGTGGCCATAAGATTGATCATTTGGCTTGAAAGCCACTGATCTCCACACGTGATAGCTCGTTTCTGAGAACACTTTTTTAAAATAATTGCCGTATTACAAGTTTATTATTTTTCCTAGGAACTTGTCCACATATAATGACACAATGCGAAGGTTTCACAATTTTTTGATTTTTTTTGAATTTTTTATGCCCGTTTCAAGATGCGGTCAAAACGGCGGGAATGACCGTTCCTAGCTAGTGGTTGAATCTTGGAATTTTGTTGGTGTTTCTCTGATTAAAAATATACTTATGTACCTAGAAATGATTTTTGGAAAAAATAAATAGCAAACTATGAGGTAGCTGCAGTTCAAATTTGACCCGCTTCCAACTGAATCGGCGGAAATTTGTCTTTTTCACGAGAGGTGGATCAAAACTTTTTACACCCAACAATTTTCTCAATTGTGCATTAAATATGTCCTAGTATTTTATAAAATTGATTTGGTCCAATTTTCCAACCATTATTTGGGAGGTCCTTCACAAAAAAACCTCCTTTTGGGCACTCGAAAAATGGAAAATGGTTTTTTCGTCCAAAAAAAATGAAAACTTCCTTAGGCAACATTGTTTGCCATTCCAATATGCACTCTTGTGCACAATATGAGATCATTTGAACAAACTATGCCATGAATGTGGCCATAAGATTGATCATTTGGCTTGAAAGCCATTGATCTCCACATGTGATAGCTCGTTTCTGAGAACACTTTTTTAAAATAATTGCCGTATTACAAGTTTGTTATTTTTCCTAGGAACTTGGCGAGATATAATGACACAATGTGAAGGTTTCCCAATTTTTTGAATTTTTTATGCCTGTTTCAAAATGCGGTCAAAACGGCGGGAATGACCGTTCCTAGCTAGTGGTTGAATCTTGGAATTTTTTTGGTGTTTCTCTGCTTAAAAATATACTTATGTACCTAGAAATGATTTTTGAAAAAAATAAATAGCAAACTATGAGGCAGCTGCAGTTCAAATTTGACCCGCTTCCACCTGAATCGGCGGAAATTTGTCTTTTATACGAGAGGTGGATCAAAAATTTTTACACCCAACCATTTTGTCAATTGTGCATTAAATATGGCCTAGTATTTTATAAAAATGATTTGGTCCAATTTTGCAACAATTATTTGGTAGTTCCTTCACAAAAAAACCCTCTTTCGGGCACTCGGAAAATGGAAAATGGTTTTTTCGTCCAACAAAAATGAAAACTTCCTTAGGCAACATTGTTTGCCATTCCAATATGCACCCTTGTGCACAATATGAGATCATTTGAACAAACTATGCCATGGATGTGGCCATAAGATTGATCATTTGGCTTGAAAGCCATTGATCTCCACACGTGATAGCTCGTTTCTGAGAACACTTTTTTAAAATAATTGCCATATTACAAGTTTATTATTTTTCCTAGGAACTTGTCCACATATAATGACACAATGCGAAGGTTTCCCAATTTTTTGATTTTTTTT
>NC_041386.1:416922878-416978190 GCF_002162155.2 Triticum dicoccoides | reverse complement strand
AAAAAAACCTCCTTTTGGGCACTCGAAAAATGGAAAATGGTTTTTTCCTCCAACAAAAATGAAAACTTCCTTAGGCAACATTGTTTGCCATTCCAATATGCACACTTTTGCACAATATGAGATCATTTGAACAAACTATGCCATGAATGTGGCCATAAGATTGATCATTTGGCTTGAAAGCCATTGATCTCCACACGTGATAGCTCGTTTCTGAGAACACTTTTTTAAAATAATTGCCGTATTACAAGTTTGTTATTTTTCCTAGGAACTTGGCCACATATGATGACACAATGTGAAGGTTTCCCAATTTTTTGAATTTTTTTGAATTTTTTATGCCCGTTTCAAAATGCGGTCAAAACAGCGGGAATGACCGTTCCTAGCTAGTGGTTGAATCTTGGAATTTTTTTGGTGTTTCTCTGATTAAAAATATACTTATGTACCTAGAAATGATTTTTGAAAAAAATAAATAGCAAACTATGAGGCAGCTGCAGTTCAAATTTGACCCGCTTCCACCTGAATTGGTGAAAATTTGTCTTTTTCACGAGAGGTGGATCAAAAAATTTTACACCCAACCATTTTGTCAATTGTGCATTAAATATAGCCTAGTATTTTATAAAAATGATTTGGTCCAATTTTGCAACAATTATTTGGTAGTTCCTTCACAAAAAAACCTCCTTTCGGGCACTCGAAAAATAGAAAATGGTTTTTTCGTCCAACAAAAATGAAAACTTCCTTAGGCAACATTGTTAGCCATTCCAATATGCACCCTTGTGCACAATATGAGATCATTTGAACAGACTATGCCATGGATGTGGCCATAAGATTGATCATTTGGCTTGAAAGCCATTGATCTCCACACGTGATAGCTCGTTTCTGAGAACACTTTTTTAAAATAATTGCCGTATTACAAGTTTATTATTTTTCCTAGGAACTTGTCCACATATAATGACACAATGCGAAGGTTTCACAATTTTTTGATTTTTTTTGAATTTTTTATGCCCGTTTCAAGATGCGGTCAAAACGGCGGGAATGACCGTTCCTAGCTAGTGGTTGAATCTTGGAATTTTGTTGGTGTTTCTCTGATTAAAAATATACTTATGTACCTAGAAATGATTTTTGGAAAAAATAAATAGCAAACTATGAGGTAGCTGCAGTTCAAATTTGACCCGCTTCCAACTGAATCGGCGGAAATTTGTCTTTTTCACGAGAGGTGGATCAAAACTTTTTACACCCAACAATTTTCTAAATTGTGCATTAAATATGTCCTAGTATTTTATAAAATTGATTTGGTCCAATTTTGCAACCATTATTTGGGAGGTCCTTCACAAAAAAACCTCCTTTTGGGCACTCGAAAAATGGAAAATGGTTTTTTCGTCCAACAAAAATGAAAACTTCCTTAGGCAACATTGTTTGCCATTCCAATATGCACTCTTGTGCACAATATGAGATCATTTGAACAAACTATACCATGAATGTGGCCATAAGATTGATCATTTGGCTTGAAAGCCATTGATCTCCACATGTGATAGCTCGTTTCTGAGAACACTTTTTTAAAATAATTGCCGTATTACAAGTTTGTTATTTTTCCTAGGAACTTGGCCAGATATAATGACACAATGTGAAGGTTTCCCAATTTTTTGAATTTTTTATGCCTGTTTCAAAATGCGGTCAAAACGGCGGGAATGACCGTTCCTAGCTAGTGGTTGAATCTTGGAATTTTTTTGGTGTTTCTCTGCTTAAAAATATACTTATGTACCTAGAAATGATTTTTGAAAAAAATAAATAGCAAACTATGAGGCAGCTGCAGTTCAAATTTGACCCGCTTCCACCTGAATCGGCGGAAATTTGTCTTTTATACGAGAGGTGGATCAAAAATTTTTACACCCAACCATTTTGTCAATTGTGCATTAAATATGGCCTAGTATTTTATAAAAATGATTTGGTCCAATTTTGCAACAATTATTTGGTAGTTCCTTCACAAAAAAACCCTCTTTCGGGCACTCGGAAAATGGAAAATGGTTTTTTCGTCCAACAAAAATGAAAACTTCCTTAGGCAACATTGTTTGCCATTCCAATATGCACCCTTGTGCACAATATGAGATCATTTGAACAAACTATGCCATGGATGTGGCCATAAGATTGATCATTTGGCTTGAAAGCCATTGATCTCCACACGTGATAGCTCGTTTCTGAGAACACTTTTTTAAAATAATTGCCATATTACAAGTTTATTATTTTTCCTAGGAACTTGTCCACATATAATGACACAATGCGAAGGTTTCCCAATTTTTTGATTTTTTTTGAATTTTTTATGCCCGTTTCGAAATGCGGTCAAAACGGCGGGAATGACCGTTCCTAGCTAGTGGTTGAATCTTGGAATTTTGTTGGTGTTTCTCTGATTAAAAATATACTTATGTACCTAGAAATGATTTTTGGAAAAAATAAATAGCAGACTATGAGGCAGCTGCAGTTCAAATTTGACCCGCTTCCAACTGAATCGGCGGAAATTTGTCTTTTTCACGAGAGGTGGATCAAAACTTTTTACACCCAACAATTTTCTCAATTGTGCATTAAATATGTCCTAGTATTTTATAAAATTGATTTGGTCCAATTTTGCAACCATTATTTGGGAGGTCCTTCACAAAAAAACCTCCTTTTGGGCACTCGAAAAATGGAAAATGGTTTTTTCGTCCAACAAAAATGAAAACTTCCTCAGGCAACATTGTTTTCCATTCCAGTATGCACTCTTGTGCATAATATGAGATCATTTGAACAAACTATGCCATGAATGTGGCCATAAGATTGATCATTTGGCTTGAAAGCCATTGATCTCCACATGTGATAGCTCGTTTCTGAGAACACTTTTTTAAAATAATTGCCGTATTACAAGTTTGTTATTTTTCCTAGGAACTTGGCCAGATATAATGACACAATGTGAAGGTTTCCCAATTTTTTGAATTTTTTATGCCTGTTTCAAAATGCGGTCAAAACGGCGGGAATGACCGTTCCTAGCTAGTGGTTGAATCTTGGAATTTTTTTGGTGTTTCTCTGCTTAAAAATATACTTATGTACCTAGAAATGATTTTTGAAAAAAATAAATAGCAAACTATGAGGCAGCTGCAGTTCAAATTTGACCCGCTTCCACCTGAATCGGCGGAAATTTGTCTTTTATACGAGAGGTGGATCAAAAATTTTTACACCCAACCATTTTGTCAATTGTGCATTAAATATGGCCTAGTATTTTATAAAAATGATTTGGTCCAATTTTGCAACAATTATTTGGTAGTTCCTTCACAAAAAAACCCTCTTTCGGGCACTCGGAAAATGGAAAATGGTTTTTTCGTCCAACAAAAATGAAAACTTCCTTAGGCAACATTGTTTGCCATTCCAATATGCACCCTTGTGCACAATATGAGATCATTTGAACAAACTATGCCATGGATGTGGCCATAAGATTGATCATTTGGCTTGAAAGCCATTGATCTCCACACGTGATAGCTCGTTTCTGAGAACACTTTTTTAAAATAATTGCCATATTACAAGTTTATTATTTTTCCTAGGAACTTGTCCACATATAATGACACAATGCGAAGGTTTCCCAATTTTTTGATTTTTTTTTGAATTTTTTATGCCCGTTTCGAAATGCGGTCAAAACGGCGGGAATGACCGTTCCTAGCTAGTGGTTGAATCTTGGAATTTTGTTGGTGTTTCTCTGATTAAAAATATACTTATGTACCTAGAAATGATTTTTGGAAAAAATAAATAGCAGACTATGAGGAAGCTGCAGTTCAAATTTGACGCGCTTCCAACTGAATCGGCGGAAATTTGTCTTTTTCACGAGAGGTGGATCAAAACTTTTTACACCCAACAATTTTCTCAATTGTGCATTAAATATGTCCTAGTATTTTATAAAATTGATTTGGTCCAATTTTGCAACCATTATTTGGGAGGTCCTTCACAAAAAAACCTCCTTTTGGGCACTCGAAAAATGGAAAATGGTTTTTTCGTCCAACAAAAATGAAAACTTCCTCAGGCAACATTGTTTTCCATTCCAATATGCACTCTTGTGCACAATATGAGATCATTTGAACAAACTATGCCATGAATGTGGCCATAAGATTGATCATTGTGCTTGAAAGCCATTGATCTCCACACGTGATAACTCGTTTCTGAGAACACTTTTTTAAAATAATTGCTGTATTACAAGTTTGTTATTTTTCCTAGGAACTTGGCCACATATGATGACACAATGTGAAGGTTTCCCAATTTTTTGAATTTTTTTTGAATTTTTTATGCCCGTTGCAAAATGCGGTCAAAACGGCGGGAATGACCGTTCCTAGCTAGTGGTTGAATCTTGGAATTTTTTTGGTGTTTCTCTGATTAAAAATATACTTATGTACCTATAAATGATTTTTGAAAAAAATAAATAGCAAACTATGAGGCAGCTGCAGTTCAAATTTGACCCGCTTCCACCTGAATCGGCGGAAATTTGTCTTTTTCACGAGAGGTGGATCAAAATTTTTTACACCCAACCATTTTGTCAATTGTGCATTAAATATAGCCTAGTATTTTATAAAAATGATTTGGTCCAATTTTGCAACAATTATTTGGTAGTTCCTTCACAAAAAAACCTCCTTTCGTGCACTCGAAAAATGGAAAATGGTTTTTTCGTCCAACAAAAATGAAAACTTCCTTAGGGAACATTGTTAGCCATTCCAATATGCACCCTTGTGCACAATATGAGATCATTTGAACAAACTATGCCATGGATGTGGCCATAAGATTGATCATTTGGCTTGAAAGCCATTGATCTCCACACGTGATAGCTCGTTTCTGAGAACATTTTTTTAAAATAATTGCCGTATTACAAGTTTATTATTTTTCCTAGGAACTTGTCCACATATAATGACACAATGCGAAGGTTTCACAATTTTTTGATTTTTTTTTTGAATTTTTTATGCCCGTTTCAAAATGCGGTCAAAACGGCGGGAATGACCGTTCCTAGCTAGTGGTTGAATCTTGGAATTTTGTTGGTATTTCTGTGATTAAAAAGATACTTACGTACCTAGAAATGATTTTTGGAAAAAATAAATAGCAAACTATGAGGCAGCTGCAGTTCAAATTTGACCCGCTTCCACCTGAATCGGCGGAAATTTGTCTTTTTCATGAGAGGTGGATCAAAAATTTTTACACCCAACCATTTTGTCGATTGTGCATTAAATATGGCCTAGTATTTTATAAAAATGATTTGGTCCAATTTTGCAACAATTATTTGGTAGTTCCTTCACAAAAAAACCTCCTTTCGGGCACTCGAAAAATGGAAAATGGTTTTTTCGTCCAACGAAAATGAAAACTTCCTTAGGCAACATTGTTTGCCATTCCAATATGCACCCTTCTGCACAATATGAGATCATTTGAGCAAACTATTCCATGGATGTGGCCATAAGATTGATCATTTGGCTTGAAAGCCACTAATCTCCACACGTGATAGCTCGTTTCTGAGAACACTTTTTTAAAATAATTGCTGTATTACAAGTTTATTATTTTTCCTAGGAACTTGTCCACATATAATCACACAATGTGAAGGTTTCCCAATTTTTTGATTTTTTTTGAATTTTTTATGCCCGTTTCAAAATGCGGTCAAAACAGCGGGAATGACCGTTCCTAGCTAGTGGTTGAATCTTGGAATTTCGTTGGTGTTTCTCTGATTAAAAAGATATATATATACCTAGAAATGATTTTTGGAAAAAATAAATAGCAAACTATGAGGCAGCTGCAGTTCAAATTTGACCCGCTTCCACCTGAATCGGCAGAAATTTGTCTTTTTCACGAGAGGTGGATCAAATAATTTTACACCCAACCATTTTGTCAATTGTGCATTAAATATGGCCTAGTATTTTATAAAAATTATTTGGTCCAATTTTGCAACAATTATTTGGTAGTTCCTTCACAAAAAAACCTCCTTTCGGGCACTCGAAAAATGGAAAATGGTTTTTTCGTCCAACAAAAATGAAAACTTCCTTAGGAAACATTGTTTTCCATTCCAATATGCACACTTGTGCACAATATGAGATCATTTGAACAAACTATGCCATGGATGTGGCCATAAGATTGATCATTTGGCTTGAAAGCCATTGATCTCCACACGTGATAGCTCGTTTCTGAGAACACTTTTTAAAAATAATTGCCATATTACAGGTTTATTATTTTTCCTAGGAACTTGTCCACATATAATGACACAATGCGAAGGTTTCCCAATTTGTTGATTTTTTTTTATTTTTTTATGCCCGTTTCAAAATGCGGTCAAAACGGCGGGAATGACCGTTCCTAGCTAGTGGTTGAATCTTGGAATTTTGTTGGTGTTTCTCTGATTAAAAAGGTACTTATGTACCTAGAAATGATTTTTGGAAAAAATAAATAGCAAACTATGAGGCAGCTGCAGTTCCAATTTGACCCGCTTCCAGCTAAATCAGCGGAAATTTGTCTTTTTCTCGAGAGGTGGATCAAAACTTTTTACACCCAACAATTTTCTCAATTGTGCATTAAATATGTCCTAGTATTTTATAAAATTGATTTGGTCCAATTTTGCAACCATTATTTGGGAGGTCCTTCACAAAAAAACCTCCTTTTGGGCACTCGAAAAATGGAAAATGGTTTTTTCGTCCAACAAAAATGAAAACTTCCTTAGGCAACATTGTTTGCCATTCCAATATGCACTCTTGTGCACAATATGAGGTCATTTGAATAAACTATGCCATGAATGTGGCCATAAGATTGATCATTTGGCTTGAAAGCCATTGATCTCCACACGCGGTAGCTCGTTTCTGAGAACACTTTTTTAAAATAATTGCCATATTACAAGTTTGTTATTTTTCCTATGAACTTGGCCACATATGATGACACAATGTGAAGGTTTCCCAATTTTTTGAATTTTTTTGAATTTTTTATGCCCGTTTCAAAATGCGGTCAAAACGGCGGGAATGACCGTTCCTAGCTAGTGGTTGAATCTTGGAATTTTTTTGGTGTTTCTCTGATTAAAAATATACTTATGTACCTAGAAATGATTTTTGAAAAAAATAAATAGCAAACTATGAGGCAGCTGCAGTTCAAATTTGACCCGCTTCCACGTGAATCGGCGGAAATTTGTCTTTTTCACGAGAGGTGGATCAAAACTTTTTACACCCAACAATTTTCTCAATTGTACATTAAATATGTCCCAGTATTTTAGAAAATTGATTTGGTCCAATTTTCCAACCATTATTTGGGAGGTCCATCACAAAAAAACCTCCTTTTGGGCACTCGAAAAATGGAAAATGGTTTTTTCGTCCAAAGAAAATGAAAACTTCCTTAGGCAACATTGTTTGCCATTCCAATATGCACCCTTGTGCACAATATGAGATCATTTGAACAAACTATGCCATGAATGTGGCCATAAGATTGATCATTTGGCTTGAAAGCCATTGATCTCCACACGTGATAGCTCGTTTCTGAGAACACTTTTTTAAAATAATTGCCGTTTTACAAGTTTATTATTTTTCCTAGGAACTTGTCCACATATAATTACACAATGCGAAGGTTTCCCAATTTTTTGATTTTTTTTGAATTTTTTATGCCCGTTTCAAAATGCGGTCAAAACGGCCGGAATGACCGTTCCTAGCTAGTGGTTGAATCTTGGAATTTTTTTGGTGTTTCTCTGATTAAATAGATACTTATGTACCTAGAAATGTTTTTTGGAAAAAATAAAGAGCAAACTATAAGGCAACTACTGTTCAAATTTGACCTGCTTCCAGCTGAATTGGCGAAAATTTGTCTTTTTCATGAGAGGTGGATCAAAACTTTTTACACCCAACCATTTGGTCAATTGTGCATTAAATATGGCCTAGTATTTTAGAAAAATGATTTGATCCAATTTTGCAACAATTATTTGATAGGTTCTTCACAAAAAAACCTCCTTTTGGGCACTCGAAAAATGGAAAACGGGTATTTTGTGGAATGAAAATGAAAACTCCCTAGATCAATATTGTTTGTCATCACAAGATACACACATGTGCACAATATTATTTCTTTTTAACAAACTATAAGTGGTTAATATGTTGAATGTTTGCCCTAAATAAAAGGATAAAAACTACAAAAGAAACATAAGATGAATTCTGATTGGTGGAATCCGTTGTGGCATGGATCGATGACGTGGCAAACATCCATCCATCCGTCCACCCATACATCCATCCATCTGTCCATCCAACCCACTGCAGCCTATCTCTCTCTCACACGCGCGTGAACCCTAGCCGATCCAGATCCCTCCCCGCCCCCACTCCTCTCCCCCGATCCAGATCCCTCCGGCGGAGCTCGTCGCCGTTCCTCCCCTTCCCACTCCCCACAGCGACGGCCGACGGCCTCACCGCGGCGCAAAATCCCCCACCACCATGAAGCCAGCGAGGATGTTCCCGTGCCGGCCGCTGGTGTCCCCGCCGCTGCCGCGGGCCCTCGCCACTGCGGCGCACGTCTCCATGCGGCGGCTGCCGTGGCCGTCGACATCGCTGCGCGTGGTGCAGTGCATGGCCAAGGAGCGGCGGGTGCGGGTGATGGGGAAGCAGATCTAGCAGGAGCTGGCGGACATGTTAACCCGTGACCCCGTCATGCAGCTTGCCGTCCACCACCGATGTCCCATCTCGCATCGTCCCCGTCAACTCGCAGACGCCCCGCATCGAGCCCAACAAAACCTCGCGCGCCCCCACACCTTCTTCGCCGATGCGGCCATGACGGCGGTGGCGACCGTGAGCTAGGCCGGCATGGTGACCCCGCGCCGCGCCGCCGCCGCCGCCCGATCCGCGACAGCCAGCTCCACCGCAAGGAGCCTGGAGGACCATCCTTCCAGGTGAGAGATTGACTCTCCCCCGTCCCCGCCCCGTCCAAATCCACACGCAAGGCTCGCCGAATTCCGCCCCTCGCGCTCGCGGTTCTGCTCGTCCCCCTCGTCCTAGTCGCGAATGCGTAGAAGGAATTCCTGGAGCGCCCCTCAACGGGCGAGCTTGTGCCTGTACGGGCGGGCCTCGCCAGGAATTGAGATATTCCGGCCCCCCGCGCCGCCGTGGTTCCGCTCCGAATTCTATAGCAGAGTCCCGTGCATGCGTAGGAGCACTTGAATTCCCTTTCCGTGTAGCGGCTCGCTACGGTTTCGTTATCGCTGGAGATGGTAATACTAGCAGTACTAGTTATAGCATTTTAATAGAGTGTATGGACAGGGGCCGGCCATTTGAGATTTGGTTGAGGAATCAACCTGCTGTACTAGGCCATGCTGCAGACCGACAGAGATGTTGCTGGTTCTCTGCATCATCATGTGTGTGTGATTCAAACTGCTTCTTTGGGTTAGATGGACAGTCTGTTGTATATGAAATAGTCTGGTTGGTTCGTTCTGCTGCGCCATGAAATAATATGCCAGTGATGTGGCTGTATTGTGTCAAAGCTCACTTTTGATGAAAACTACATATTGCAAGGGAGATGTGCTACAGATTTAAGTGTTATGGAATCTCTCACCTACGCCTGGACCCATTAAAAGCCAACACATGTGATAGCTTAGTTCACCTATACTTTTAGTTCAGCAATAAATTATTGTGTATGGTATGTTGATAGTCTTGACTTCTACATGACATAGAGGCAAGCGTTCACTAAAGGCATGGCGCACGATGAAGCTGTGGCTGCCCAGAAGACTGGGAAATCAGGTTCACCCCCTATGGTAAGAAACGCTGATTTACATGTAGCCGCTGACTACTATGATATTGCAGATCGACAGTGATGTTGCTGGTTCTTTGTATGCCGCGTGTGTGTGCTTCAAACTGCTTCTTTGTGTTGAACTGATCAACCCTGAGCTCTATAAATAGGACATAGTATAAATGGCATTGCTCTGTCAACTTATATCAGCACTCTACAGAACCTGGGCAGTTAAATATTATTCAAGATGCACCTGTATAATGTGTGTGTGCTTGATGCTCACGTACTAAGTAAGGCTGGTGGTTGTTTTGCGACTGAATTGTGTTTTAGTTTGATACTACTATGCTTTCTCTTGCCAAATTCGTCCCTGACTAGTATAGTTAGTACTATTGCAGCAGGTTGATTGATTGAGGGAAAACTCTTGCCTCTCATTAACATATCTAAAATCTAATCAAATTCCTCAACAACATATTTGTTTTTTACACAACAATGCATTCAAAAATCTGACCTATCTATATACACACTTTGTGGAAGAAATAGGATATATATATGTGCTTCTCTTGCTTCTATAGTATAGTTAGTACTCATGCCCATGATCGACCAGGTCCCTGCTTTGTTTCTTCTTCTTTTGCTTCCTGTATGTATGTATGTGTCTGACGACGAAGGTGGTTTCTTCAGAATTGATCGAGTCTGACAAAGTTGTTCTGAACATTTCTTGAAACAGGGCGAGGCCGGAGATGTATGTGCGGTGATGTCCCTGGGGTGGCGCCACTGTACCCGACGCTTGCCCTGATTGCCACAGTGGTTCTTCGGCAGCTTCCAGACCCTCTCCTGGATGTGGTGATGGTCACACCATAGCCATGGTGTGGCTGAGTCTCCGCTACAGCTACAACCTCCCTCTGGTGAGCTCCTCCCCATTCCTTCTTCTCTGGTGTAGCTCCTGCATGGCCTTGTCCATGATTTGGGTTGGATGTGGAGCTCTACTAGTTGCTGCAACCAAGCATCAACTCCTATTGGAGCTCTCTGGTGATAAATTCATGCGGTTCTAGGGTCTGTCAGTAGCTGCCCATGTGTACTTGCTTTATATATGTGCTCCTGTGATCATGGTGGTGTTGATGCTTATCTTGCGTGTCTCTGGTGGTGGTGGTGTTGACAGCAGTTACACACCTAGCTTGTAACTAATATCCTTACTGCTAATTTACCTCAAGTTTATCTGAACATGGTTGAAATGAGCGCTGCAAATTTTGATGTCTAAAATCAATTTTTACCTCAAGTCATTAAGTAATTATTTTCATTACATCACAGTTAGCTGAGAATATTGACTTGAATATTTTATGTATGCCCTGATGCATGTACACATACGGTTGAGCAAATTCCGAGTTGCAGTGGAACAACCTGGAGTTAGATAGGTTCTTTTTTCTTTTGTTCTATTTCTAGTTTAAGCATATGCAGGTTCTAGTAAGTGTCTATGCATGTAGCTCATGAGTCGAAATATCTAATCTAATTAGGGACCACAGACCTGCTGTGTCATGTGCAAACTTGCTTCCATTCAGTTCAGAAATTTCTGAATTCTTTGATGTTTGCTTTCACTCAATGATTATGGTAGTCAAATTAGATGCCTCCTCTGCTGCAATTCACTCGTCTCCCTGTCATGGTTTGTCTTGAATTTTGGTAGTGTGACAAACACATTAGTAAATTCTAGTTTTTGGGTGATAACTCTAGTTACTTTATATGAAGCAAAAGTTATCTTGCAGCCATCTAATATGCAATTCTAATAATATTTCATATACTGTTTTTTTAGTTGTATATGTCATTCGTGCATGAATTCCTTTTCTTATGTACCAGCTCCCTAATCATGTTTTTTTGTTTTTTGGGTTGCTATCTTAGGAGAGAACCTAGTGTCTTATATGGGGAAGCAAAGCAGCAGCTCACAACTCCGACCTGCAACTCCCGATGAAGGCACAACGACGCACCATGCTGCTCCTTTGGAAGGTCGGCTCCTGGACCGTAAATTTCTCTTAATTTGTGCTCTGATTGATACCAGCTCTTTGTATTGTTGCTGCATTGATGCTAAACAATATGCTCTTAATCTGTTGTTATATTCTCACCAAATGCATGGGTTGGTACTTATCATTTGCCCTTTTACAAATATATCGCAGTTTTGCTGTTATGCGAATGTTATATGCACGGTTTCTTATTAGATCTCAACTTCAGCAGCTATTTTTCATTGTTAGGAGAATGTTATATGCACGGCTTCACTTGATTTCCTTTCTTTTTTGATTTATAACCTGTAGATACTGGCCTTCATTCGTCAAAAGTTGGTGTACAAGAGCTCCAGGAGAAGAATCCCGAAGAAAACCAGCACCCAACTATGTGTTTTAGCTCCCTGGAGCTGGCCATGTTAATATTAGGTGTATTTTATAGTTGAATACCTGATTTTTACTGCCATGACTGTAAAGTACTTTGTTTGGCTGTCGTTTGAAATTGTATGTGTTATTGCCTCTATTTGAATTAAGTTATTGGTTATTGCACAAATACTGAACTAACGTGGGGCGCCTAAACAACACCCTTGGTGTCCAATTTCACTAGTGAGTCCTTTAAAATGGGAAACAAACAAAAGAAAAACTGACAAGTGGGACATAATTGGATGATCTAACTAGTGGGACCTGGTCTAAAATGGAATGTAAAAAGGCCAAGGCCCAAACAAGAAATGGAAGCGAAAAGGCCAAAGGCCTAGAAAATAAAAGGCCGAATTGCTGGGCTAGGCCAATGTAGCTGACCAAAATTAAAAGGAAAAAAATCATAAATGGGCTGAATTAATGGGCTAGGCCCATGTAGAAAACCGAATTGGACCGGGCTGAATCTTCTGCCACGTCAGATTGCCACGCTGGATGCCTACGTGGCCTGGGGAGGTTGCTAGTGACCAAAACCCCACAGTAGACGTATTTTGGTCATAAACGTCTTCGACCATTCCAGAAGAAAGGTCGCTATAGTCAGTTTATGACGGCCAGCTTTTGACCTTATGTTTTTGGTCACAAAAAGGTCACAAATGGAAATTTGTGACCATTTTGCGACCAATAGTGGTGGTCACAAGTTGACATATTTCTTGTAGTGACTTCCATATCTTGCACTAGTTCAAGGAGTCACAAACCCTTTTGTTGATAAGACAAGGGACAAGGTAACCTAATGCATTCATGGACATCGTCTCATATGAATATCACTCTATGTCTATGGATATCCTTGTTTGTTCCTTCTGGGACTAACCCGTGTAGGTATTGAAAGTGCAACTCACTCCAAAGGATTGCTCCGAATGATCTACATCAACTTTGAGCACCTACATCTTCAACACCTACATGAAGTCATCATCGACAAAACCCAAGGTTAGTTCATCCCTCCTAGGGGGGATATCACATCTAGGGGGAGCTTTACTCTAATCAATTGAGCTAAAGCAACTCTGACGATGTGAACACAACAATGCATTATGTATAAGTGGTAACCCCACTCGTCCTTAAATGATGAGTATGACCTACGATCAAATGTTCTCATTTGACTCCTCATTCAATATACTCATATATAGATGACCTAGTCATCACAAAATTGCTTGATAAATGCTAGAGTGATTGTGCATGCTTTGCCACATATTTCATTTGCCATCTTATTGTGTGAGCATGTTGGTTGCATATTTTACTCATTCGAGGACATCCATTTGTTGCCTTGATTGTTTGGCTTTTTCTCTTTTGCCAAATGGATGGACAAGAATGCCTAAGGACTTCCTCTAGCTATCTGTGCTTTTCTAGTCTCAAACTCTATTCATGCTACATCACAAAGTTTGATCAAGTCAGATTCGAACCACTCTGTGTGAGGAGCACTCGGAGTTCCCGATTTGTCATAGACTTAAATTTCCAAAACCTCTTTGTGCATTTCGGTCTGACCGAGTCATCCATTTCGGTCACACCGAGATCACTAAGTTGATCTAGGTTTTCAATCTCGGTGCAACCGATTTGAATTTTTCGGTCACACCGAGTTGCAGTAATCGCTTGTGAGTCTGCATCTCGGTGCCACTGAGTTGTTCCACTTGGTCACACCGACAGGGTCGGGATATATATACTCATGGGTTGAATTTTGGAAATTTCTGCAAAACTGTTCACCCCGTGTGTATCCTGCTCTGCCTCCTCGGGTCTCTGGATCGTCTCCTCACCGCCAGCGACCTCATGCCACTGGTCTCCGTCGCTGTCAACAAAAATGTGCTCCGCCGTTGTCGCCATAGCGAACCCCCGCCGAACTAGGGTATGGGTTCGACCCTTGTGCTATTATTTTACCTCTGATTCATAGCACATTGTTTTGCCATGATCCTTACCACATATGCAAACACTCTATCCACTGAAAACATCCTTTAGGTTAGATTTGATTTGAAAGTTTAGGGTTAGGTCTCCGTTGAGCTCATCTCGGACCGACCAAGTTGTAGAAATCGGTCTCATTGATTTGTCTTAGGCCATAGCACTTGCGATTTTCGGTCTAACCGAAAACTGCAAATCGGTGTGAACGAGTTCAATTCTATGTGAAAGGCTAGCAGTCTCAGTACCACTGAACTGTGACTCGGTCTGACCGAGTTCACTAGTTTAGGTTCCAAAAGCTGCTTCGGTATCACTGAGTTTACATATCGGTAGCTCCGAAATGCTTTCTATGGAGAACTAAAACTAAGTTTTTAAGTCATCTGTTTTGCAACAACTATGCACTTTGTGATGCTCATCCACTCTATCTCATCTACATCTATTCACAGGGTCTGCTGTCGGTGAGTTTGCAGAGATATCTGATCAGAGTGATAGTTAGAACAAGTCCGAGGAACATGTGCAGCTGAGTGAGGGTTCAGACCCCTCGAGCACTTCTGATGATGGCAGTAGGAGCACTCCCAGCAACTTGCCAAAGGAAGCCACCAGATCTAGGAAGAAGAGAACCTCAGAATCTGAGGATCAGGATTATGTTTCCACTGAGGAGGAAGTAAGCTCCAAGTAGAAGGTGCTGAAAAAGGAGTATGGCACAGCTGCTACAGTTAATCCAGGGATGAATAGGAAGGCTCCAGCAAAGAGAATTCATATTTCTAAGGCCAGAGCCTCTACTCAAGAAACAATGGAGTTCACTCTTGAATCCAAAGAAGCTGGAGAGGGAAAGAAGAGAAAGGAAATAGTCAAGAAGACCATTGCCAGAGTCATTGGCAAGCCCTCCATGATGATAGATCCCTGTGAATATGAAGAAGAAGAAGAAGAAGAAGAGGATGCTCCAGCACCCAAAGCTCAGAAGCTTATGGGAGATGCTATGAAGTCAGGGGCTGCAACATCAAAGCCCAAAGCTGCCCCAAAGCTCAAGCTCAGAAGCCTTCTAAGCCTAAGAGGAACACTAGAAGTATACCTGCTGAAGAAAAGAACAAGGCACCAGTGCCTCCGCTCCTTTCCCGGACTGGACTGAAACTAATAGGCTGCTTCCTCGTCTGTACTTCAACTAGGAGGTTGTTGATGTCACTCTATTTTCTCAAAAGGGTATTGGATTGATTTCAAATCAAGGAAACTGAAGCTGAAGAAGAAGGTGATGAGCCTCTTGTTTTGAGAAAATTGAAGCCCAAGATTCCAGACAACAATGATACTCATCCAGTAGCTGAAGACATGCACATGAGAAAATATGCTGGACTAAGATTGTGGAGAAAGTTTGATCCTTATGTTTTGAGGAGAAAGACTGCAGTTGACTACAGGTTTCACAAAAGGAACATCAAGACTTTTATGAAACTATCCTGCTTGACATGAAGCCCATTGTCAGTGACATGAGATGGGTTGATTGGTAATTCATCCAGGAGAATGAAGATCACTTCCCAGGAGTTTATGACAGTTTCAAAGCATGTGGAGTAGATGAGTTTGTTGCACAGAAGCTCACAAAATGGAATGATGAGCTAATCATGCAGTTTTACTCCACTGCTCACTTTTACCCAGATGGGAAGATCGTTTGGATGTCAGCAGGTACTACGTACCAATCCAAAGATGAAGAATGGGAAAAATTGATAAATGCCCCAGCAGAACATGAAGATGACTTGGATGTGTATGCCACGAAGAAGAAGGACCACAACACTATGGCTAACATGTACAAGGAGATCCCAGATAAAGCTTTGGAGCCTCACAAGCTTGGATATGTACATTTCTTGTTGTCTGGTCTACCTACTATCAAGTGGACCCCAAGGCACACTCTGCTACCCAAGTCAGGATATCACAAGATTTTCAGAGGGCATTCTATCAACCTGCTACAGCTTTTTGATGTCCCTCAGAAGTTCAAGGTCATGAGTCTGATTATAGAGACAATCAAGAGGACTGCTGCTGACCAGAAGAGAAGTTGTGGGTATGCTCCACACATTCAGGAACTCATCAACTCCAAGGTGGGCACAGCAACATATCTATTGGATAAGGAGCATCTACCCCTGCATCCTGACTTTGAAGATAATACTATTGTGATGAATGAGGAGGAACCATCATCAGTTCAAGCACAGGAGAAAAGAGCCAGAGCAAAGGCTGAGAAAGCTGCCAAGATGCCAAGTGTTGAAGAGGCATCTCAGGTTTTCCTAAAGAGCAAGCAAGATCAACTTGCATATCTGATCCAGTCTACACTTAGGATTGAGAAGGGCTTGGCCACCCTGACTCAAAACCAGAAGAGCTTCGAGAGGATCGTAGAAACTAAGTTTTATGAATCTTGATCTGAAGGTAACTGAGATTCAAACAGCAGTTGAGCAGCTTCAGGAGGAAGAAAAAGAGAAGAGAGGCAAGGAAACCATAGATGCACTTCAGTGAGTGCCAAGGAGTCAAAGGTCTGATGCCGTGCCAGTGACAGATTCTAGAGCTACAGCATCAGCACCAGCAGCTACAGCTCCAGTGCCACCTCCAGCAGCCACTCCACTAGATCCAACTACATCAACAGATGCCTTCATCCTTGGAGTTCTCTCTACACCACCTCTCGAAGACCAAGCCTGAGGGACACATAGCACTATGCATATTTGAACTTTTTGGTAACTTGTTGCCAAAGGGGGAGAAATATGTATAGATCATAGGCTTCGAGAGAGTGTTTTTCTTCTTTTCCTTTGGTTGAACTTTTTATTGTGTGAGATACTTGTGTGATCATGTGATTGATCATTTGCTACCTTAATGCTTGTTTTGGTGATACTATCTTTTATATCCATATATGATCATTCACTTGCTTGGTGATGAGTGCATGCTTTTAATTTCTATCATTTTGAGCGCTCCACCAAGATATATGTGACATGGAAGAGTAACCCATGATCCTAATCGATTGTGCATTTCCATTCAAAAGCAAATTTTAAATAATGCACAAATTTAGGGAGAGCTCTTTCTTATGACATACTTCTCAAAGCGACGATGTTTTTCAATCTTATTATCATCTGTCGAAGATTTGATCTATATGTTGTCATCAATTACCAAAAAGGGGGAGATTGAAAGTGCAACTATCCCTGGGTGGTTTTAGTAATTCCTAACAACATATATCCCATTGAGCTAATGCTATTTGAAGATAAATATTTCAGAAAAGCTTAATGTTTGGCATGGCATGGATTAGAAAGTGGACCCCTCAAAATACTAAGAACACATGTTGGCTCAAGCTCAAGACTCTACATTTTACTTTTAGTGATCCAAGATCACATTGAGTTCATAGGAAAAGCCAATACTATTAAAAGGGGATGAGGTGTTGCTTAATGAGTTGCTTGCTCAAAATGCTTAGTGATATGCTCCAAAACCCTCAATTACTTTCTCATATCCACATATGTACCAAACCAAAAGTCAAACTCGGCCCCACTGAAATTTCCTACCCGGCGCCACCGAGTTCACTTGACATAGCCACTGCCACAAACCCTAGTCAAATCGGTCTCACCGATAGGGATCTCGGTCTCACCGAGATGGGATTGCAAACTCTCTGTTTCTCTACATAACGTTTCGGTCTAACCGAGATGAGCGATCGGTCCCACCGAGTTCGCCATGCAAACTCTCTGTTTTCCTTTCGTAACGTTCGGTCTAACCGAGATGAGTGAATCGGTCCCACCGAGTTTGCCTGACCAACTCTTTGTTTGCCTATTACCAAAATTGGTCCCACAGAGTTTGTGTAACCAGTCTCACCAAGATTATGTTATGCCCTAACCCTAATGGAATCGGTCCCACGGAAAATCCTAACATTCACATTTTGAACTAAATCGGTCTGACCGAATTTCATGATTCGGTCCCACCGAGTTTGGTGATTTGTGTGTAACAGTTAGATTTTGTGTGGAGGCTATATATACCCCTCCACCCACTCTTCATTCATGGAGATAGCCATCAGAACATGCCTACACTTCCAACATACATTTTCTGAGAGAGAACCACCTACACTTGTGTTGAGGTCAAGATATTCCATTCCAACCACATAAATCTTGATCTCTGGCCTTCCCCAAGTTGCTTTCCACTCAAACCCTCTTTCCACCAAATCCAATCCTATGAGAGAAGCTGAGTGTTGGGGAGACTATCATTTGAAGCACAAGAGCAAGGGGTTCATCATCAACACACCATCTATTACCTTTTGGAGAGTGGTGTCTCCTAGATTGGTTAGGTGTCACTTTGGAGCCTCCGTCAAGATTGTGGAGTTGAACCAAGGAGTTTGTACGGGCAAGGAGATCGCCTACTTCGTGAAGATCTACCCTAGTGAGGAAAGTCCTTCATGGGCGATGGCCATGGTGGGATAGACAAGGTTGCTTCTTCGTGGACCCTTCATGGGTGGAGCCCTCCGTGGACTCGCGCAACCATTACCCTTCGTGGGTTGAAGTCTCCATCGACGTGGACGTACGATAGCACCACCTATCGGAACCATGCCAAAAATCTCCATGTCTACATTGCGTTTGCTCCCTCCAAACTCCTCCCTTTACCTTCATATGCAATTTTTTTACATTCCGCTGCTATCCTCTTAGAATTGCATGTGTAGGTTGATTACTTCACTTCTGCTAAGTTGTTAAAATCTGCCAAGACTTAAAATTGGGAAAAGGCTAGATTTTTATTCGGTCAAGTAGTCTAATCACCACCCTCTAGACATACTTTCGATCCTACACTTGCTCTACTTCCCAAGCTCCTGGCATCGCTGCATTTGTATCTTTTACTATTTCCTAGGCCCCCTCGTATATAGGATTGATCAGTTGTTCGAAAGCCACCTAAATTTTTACTGTTAAGAGGTAAAACTAGTTCATGCACTCGAATCTAGTACTACTTGGTTTAAACAAGGAAAAACGGGGGTGGGGGTCGGGGAAGATCTGTTACCTGAATCTAGGACTTGGTCGAAAGAGGAAATAATGGGGGCAAAAAGTAGCAGAGACTAGCTATCCAACTAGTCTCTTGGTCTAATAGGGAAATAAAGGGAAACGCAGTACAAACTCAATATAAACCCGATCTATTGGTTGAAAAGGGAAAGAAAGGGGGGCTGGGGGACAAGTCAACAGATTAAGTCTAGCACTAGATTTGCTAGCCTCACACGGTATAATGTGGCTATACCGAACAAAAATGGGACCAACCCAGATATCCTGTTCTGATGTTTGTTGCCCCGAGCCACTCTTATGTAATGCTACTGGTAAAATGTAGCAGTCGCACTGTTAAAAGTAAGGACAGTTAAACCAATGTTGTTTTCATGTCCTGCTAAATTTCCCATTAAGATAAGTTGCTTCTTTTTGTTAGAAATGCAACTGTCCTAGTCCGCCTACTCTCCCGTGCCCAAATACTAACTCCATAGGAGCTGTTAATGTAATGTTGCCGGTAAAATGAAGCAATGGCACCATTAAATTAATGTCGTATTTAACGGTTGTCATAGTTAATCCAAATGCCCACACTAACATCTAGCAATGCTGCTGCTTTATAAATTGCTACTGTCCTTGTAGGATTGCCATTCAGATAAGGAACATGCTTCTTTTCATTTGATGTATGTTTCATCACTAGTTAGTCACCCTGCTTTCCACCTTTTTTGCGCAAACAGCACTACTACAGGATGGTCCAAACGCGATAGTCGAATCAGAGACCCTTCGATGAAATAGTGTGCGATGCCATAATCGCAAACGGTGGTGTAAAAAAACCATCAAAAAGGTGCAAAACTTTTGCGATGACAGATGCATCAAAGACGGTTCAGAATTTAGTTGCATGTGAGATGCAGGGCATACGACTCAGCTCAATGAACTGTTTGTGATGAGGAGGCACAAAACAAACGAGCAGCCAGATGAAGGCGTGTGTGATATACAGCATACGGTTCACTAGGATGAACTGTGTGTGATTAGGCAACACGATGGAAATGATTCAACTGAACCAGATGTGTGTGATACGCGGCAAACAGGTATGTAATCTGAAATGCGTGTGAAGACCAATAATAACACAGACCATTGCTGCTAATAAGCTGTGTGAATTGCTCTGTCTACAATAGAATAACATGTATATATATAACTGAAATAAACATCCAATTACATAAGTGACTATACAGATCATTCGCACACACCTCAATAAACAATTGCATGCATTCTAAAGTAGGAGAAATGATCGTCTAGTCATCTACTTCTGGTGACGTTGCCACCACTGCTATGTGGATCGATCCCTCGTCTAGGTCAGGAAGAAGATAGTTCCTCATGTCAACGGTCCTCCTGTACATCTCGTAGCTTGTGTACGCATCCATGACCACGTACTTGACATGTTGTTCATCCAGTCTCTTATGCCACACACTGTGCCAGGCGTTCTTGTCCTTATTGCTCTCTTGCTTCATCTTTGCGTAGTAGGGGTTGATGATGGCCGAGGCGAGGTTAACTAGGGAGTTCAGTTTGCTTTTGTCGGTGCCCCAGACCTTGTATTGGTGCTGGATGTTGACAAGATTCGGGCATTTCAAGTCCAAAACCTTGAGCGCTTTCAGATCATTGGTGGTGTCCATCGTAGCGAAACTGTAGTTGGAGCTCTTGATAAACCTAGAGAAATGCTCGCAAGGCCTTGTGGAAAGGTGGAAGTGGTAGACGAAGATGTCATGTCACACGCACAACTGGGCGACGGCAACCTTCTGATCGTACCCTGCATGACTGGTGGTGTACTCGAGGTCGAAGCCGACCACTCGGTACTTGTCCTCGGCAAGGAACTGCTCCATAGTTTGGATGGAGCTCTCCACCGACACCAGATCGTTCGTGTACACCACCGAGAGGGCCTTCCCCCTCACGTGGGTGTCCACTAGGTGATGCATGGTGAACTGCCCGCCATTGTCGTTGTCGGCCGCTGGGAGCGCCATTGGAGCCACGGGGAGCACCATTGGAACCGCTGGATGTCCTCTCTGTATGTGTCCTTGTGGGTGTGCTCATTGTGACCTGTGAGACGACAGATGAAGGTAAATGGCCGCAGTAATAAAAGGGGGCCGGGCGGCATGGATTCTCGGCGCGTCTGCATGGCAGTTCTTGCTGCGGGTAACTGCATCATCGCGCCATGCCCAGCGCAACCGCTTGCACATGAACGTGCGTGATCGTGCGCCGGCCCAAAACACTGGTAGTGCACGTGGAGGGATGAGGGCAGAGCACCTGGAGTGACGCGAGAGCAGAGTGCGTGCGGCGAGACGCGAGTTGAGCACACCGCGGCCACCTCAACCGCAAGCAACCACACACATGGAGCAGTTGAACACGCAGAAAATGGTCACCTACAAGCCGGCCGATAGTTGTATCGCTGCGTAGAGAGCGGCCGTATGGTACCACCTCCGTCTTGTCTATAGTCTCCTTTATATTCTGTGCCATACTTTGCCCTCAAATTTAACCAACAAAATGTTAATGCATGTTTTAAAATTATATAATTGGAAACTATGTTCAAATACAAATCCAACTATATAATCTTTGGCGACATGCATTCGTATTTTATTAGTTAAATCATACTTATAAACCAGGACGATGGTATAGTAGGTAATTAAATCGCAAATGTTATTTTATTAACCGTATGTGTACGTGGCCTTTCGTCATCCTCTCGCATGTCTTGTCACCCTGCTGCCGTACACGGCTTGCAGCGCAAGCTTGCGCAGTGCGCGGGGGCATTCTTTTTGCCAAATGGTGGCGCCAATGAATCATCGGTGAGCCCGTTCTCGCGCAACCTCACAGGTTCCCGCGCAAGCTTCCTGCTCGACTCGGTGAAATCCCCCAAAATCCCAATGCTTACCGGCTAGCTATAAAAATCCTCACGGCCGACGAGTCTTGCGTCGCATTTTCCCCTCCATTCCTGTATCTTATCTCGTCTGCTTCTCCCACATTCACCAATGGCACAAGTCCATCTTCGTCGTTCAGCCATTCCTCTGTCATCAGAGGACAGCTCGCTGGCAGGCTACGCGGCGGCGGCGGCGCAATCCCTGGCGCAGTGTAGTGCGTGTGGCGTCGTCGTTGGGTGTGCATGGAACACCCACCACACGCTCCACCACCGGTGCCCGTCGACAGCTATTGCCGGCCGCTGTTGCCGCCAGACCACCGTTGAAATCCAGGGCCATCGCCCACTCCACCGCTGCGGCCCTAAGGCGGGAGATGGCCGTCGTAGCCACCACCCCACTGCCGACCACTATGGCCATCACCCGCTCCGCCACCGCGGCCCGAAGGCGGGAGGTGGTGGTCGTGGCCGCCACCCCGTCGTTAGCCGCCGTGGCCGCCAGCCCACCGTCGACCGCTGGGGTCATCACCCGCTCCGCCACCACTGCCCGAAAGCGATAGGTGGAGGTGGATGCTCACACGTGCGACAACGACCTTGCGCACTACACCAAGTTCCTGCGGGAGGAGGAGGAGCACCTCGTTGAGCATGCAAAGAGCCTTACTGCCGCAGTGGCAGCGGCACACGCCGCCTCAGAGACGAGGGATCAGGAGATCTACGATGAGAACCACCGCATCGAGAGGGGTCATCTGGAGCGGCAGAGAGCGTTCGAGGCAAACATCGCTGAAGCTGCATTAGCGGCAGGCAAATTGCGGTTGCCCAGCTCGTCGGTAGGCTCCTCCTCCTCCGCCTCTTACTGAGCGCGCTCGGCAGAGGAGAGGCAGCCAGAAGTAGCACAAAGCCCCTCCGCAGTAGTAGTAATATTTAGGGGCTATTTTGTTCAGTTCATGTGACTATAGATGTGGTGGAACTATACAACGTACATAAAATTAGCTAGTATATATAGTTGAACTAGCTATTTCAGTACGTGGTTGGCAACAATTGGGGGAAAGTTTGGTCGGTTAAGCTGTCGAGTTGAACTATTTGTATAAATTAAGAACGACTGCTTAATCTATGAATGAAATATATGCTTAATTACTAAATTTTAGTTGCAAAAATTAGATACTGCTAGTGATTTTTAGCTTCATATTTTGACAAATCATAGTGTTACAAGGATTGACAAATCTTACCAAATTGTTTGTACGTGCTTCCACACGGGTCATCCAAAACAACCGTTTGCGTTGAAGGGATGCACAAATTCGGCGCTACTCTCACTTTGCATACGGGTGTTCTATCTAAAACGTATGTGATCAAGAGCTACAGAAATCCTACTCGGCACATTTCTCTTAGCTTCCTGGGGAAGCTGTTGGTTTGCATATGGGTGTTCTAACTAAAATGTTTGTGATGAGTGTTTTATATTTAAAAAGGGAATTAAACTGCGGCCTGGGCGCCATTAATGGAGAGGATGCGAGTAGGCGGGCGGCCATGGAAGTCAAAGGGCTTGCTTCCCAGTGAGCCTGCGGAGCGTACAGCTCGCATGCTTCCCTGTGAGCCTGCGGAGCGTACGCCTCTCGGTCAGCTTGCGCACTGGACGGCGCTCGCACGCCTCCCATTCAGTAAAGGTCAAGCAGTTGTCCGCACGTCACCTCCTACAACCATTAAAACCAATACACCTTCGGGGTCAACCCAACGGCTTCTATGAGGAAGGCGACGCAAAGGAGGCTCAAGGGCTTGTTAAGGAAGGCGGCTAGGGCCTCTAGGGGTGCAGACACACCTGCGCGGATTACAGGTGACGGTTACAAGAAAGGTAGGGAAGTTAAGAGTACCGGACGACATTCAGGGATGAATGTAGACCCATCGGGCGGGGATAATCATTCCGGTCCTGGGAGAGTGGCATCACATGAATGGTTAACATAATTTTGGATTTACTATAATTTAAAGACCAGGCAGCTCAATGTTTTACCGGCAATCAACGGTGCCCTGGTGTTTGAAATTCATTCCCATTTCTTGCATGGGACGTAAGCATGCACCCAAGGACACATATTTGATTTTTTAACCAATTTATATGCATTGGAGCATGAGCATGTAGTTCAAATTTGAATTATGCACATAAATGCATTGAAAACTCAGTTAATGCATAAAAATGTCCAAACGAACCCCGAAAATTCACACAACACTCCTGTTGTTCTATGTTGGCACGAGAAAAAAAATTTAAAACAATGAGGCAATGGATATCGCTTCGTCCACAAAGGTGGGACGTTCCCTACCGAAAACCATCATGCTTGTTGTGAGAAGCTCTAGTTTGTGAGAAGCATATATCCAAACCTGCCATAAATGGGAAAAAATTTGTACCACAACATGTTGATGCCGCTCCATGATAGCATGCCAAGTTTCATGAATTTCAGACCAGTTTTGGACCTACTAGAATTTTAAAACCATGCATCTCAATGTTTTGCCGGCAATCAAAGGTGCCCCGGTGTTTGAAATTCATTCCCATTTCTTGCATGGGACCTAAGCATGCACCCAAGGACACATATTTGATTTTTCAACCAATTTATATGCACTGGAGCATGTGCATGTAGTTCAAATTTGAATTATGCACATAAATGCATTGAAAACTCAGTTAATGCATAAAAATGTCCAAACGAACCCGAAAAATCACAAAAAATCACACAACACTCCTGTTGTTCTATGTTGACACGAGAAAATAATATCTGAAAGCAATAAGAGGTAATGGATATCGTTTCGTCCACAAAGGTGGGACGTTCCCTACCGAAAACCATCACGCTTGTTGTGAGAAGCTCCGGTTTGTGAGAAGCATATACCCAAACCTGCCCCAAATGGGACAAATAATTTACCACGGCATGATGATGCTGCTCCATGATAGCATGCCAATTTTCATGAATTTCAGATGAGTTTTGGATTTACTAGAATCAAAAAACCATGCATCTCAACATTTTAACGCCAATCAACTGTGCCCCAGTGTTTGAAATTCATTCCCATTTCTTGCATGGGACCTAAGCATGCACCCAAGGATACATATTTGATTTTTCAACCAATTTATATGCACTGGAGCATGTGCACGTAGTTCAAATTTGAATTATGCACATAAATGCATTGAAAACTCAGTTAATGCATAAAAATGTCCAAACAAACCCGAAAAATCACAAAAAATCACACAACACTCCTGTTGTTCTATGTTGACACGAGAAAAAAAACTGAAAGCAATAAGAGGCAATGGATATCGTTTCGTCCACAAAGGTGGGACGTTCCCTACCGAAAACCATCATGCTTGTTGTGAGAAGCTCCGGTTTGTGAGAAGCATATACCCAAACCTGCCCCAAATGGGATAAAATTTGTACCACGGCATGATGATGACACTCCATGATAGCATGGCAAGTTTCATGAATTTTTGACGAGTTTTGGTTTTACTAGAATTAAAAAACCATGCATCTCAATGTTTTGCCGGTAATCAACTGTGCCCCGGTGTTTGAAATTCATTCCCATTTCTTGCATGGGACCTAAGCATGCACCCAAGGACACATATTTGGTTTTTCAACCAATTTATATGCACTGGAGCATGTGCATGTAGTTCAAATTTGAATTATGCACATAAAATGCAATTAAAACTCAGTTAATGCATAAAAATGTCCAAACGAACCCCGAAAAATCATAAAAAATCACACAACACTCCTGTTGTTCTATGTTGACACGAGAAAAAAATTTGAAAGCAATAAGAGGCAATGGATATTGTTTTGTCCCCACAGGTGGGACGTTCCCTACCGAAAACCATCATGCTTGTTCTGAGAAGCTCCGGTTTGTGAGAAGCATATACCCAAATCTGCCCCAAATGGGAAAAAAAGTGTACCACAGCATGTTGATGCCGCTCCATGATAGCATGCCAAGTTTCATGAATTTCAGAAAAGTTTTGGATTTACTAGAATTAAAAAATCAGGCATCTCAATGTTTTGCCGGCAATCAACGGTGCCCTAGTGTTTAAAATTCTTTCTCATTTCTTGCATGGGACCTAAGCATGCACCCAAGGACACAAATTTAAGTTTTCAACCAATTTATATGCACTAGAGCATGTGCATTTAGTTCAAATTTGAATTGTTCACCTAAAATGGCTAGAAAACCAATTTAATGTATAAGTTGGTCAAACGAACCCTGAATAATTCCAATTCTTTTACGACACACATAAAGTTGCATGTTCACTCTAGATAAAAGGTCTAGCAATTCAAACACCGTCCATTGCCGTTCTGACCCCATTATGTAATTCAAATCAAGATGAAAAATCAGGAAGATCACACACAGTTTATTATCAGCAACCATGTGAGATGTAGTACAAAATATCTTGGAGCACCATCAGTGTATAGTACGCCTATGGCTTACGCGAGAAGGTGTGTCGGCTACAGTCCACAGCCGGCATCTCGAGCACACTAGCTCGCTCCCCAAATATCATTTCACTGTTCATCATCGCTGGTGAAAGATGGGCGCGTGGACCTGCGTCCTGAGGGCAACTTCGGTGGCCCACTCCGGCGTGAGCACGGACGTAGCCGCCATGCACGTGCTAACAAGGTGCATGAGCGCAGCCGCAATTTGCGATCGGGCGGCAAAGGCAGCCCAAACGGCCGATGTTGCTTCTCAGGTGGCGGCAGCAACATCTGCCTCGGGGATAGCAACTGGCCAGAGCGGCACAGTAGTTGTCAGTTCAACAACGGTGGCCTTATCCCTGATGGAGGCCGCCCACGACCATGTTGAGGCCGCCCACGCCCAGATCCTGGCGGTCACCGCACATGTCGAAGCTTCTCCGACAACAGTCGGCAACCCACGGCCGAAGAGCTGGCAATCACCGGGAGCGTTCGAGCAGCCGTCGGTTCCTCCCCCGCATACCTTGCGACGGCGGAGCCCGTACAAGCCCAGATCGCGTCCGCCCATGCCTAGCTCATGGCTGCCTTTTCCAAAGAGATGGCGAACGTGTATGGCGAGATGCTTGCCGAGTATGGTGCGATGGATGCCACAGAGCCCCTTCCCTAGGAGACCGTTGGGCGCGAGCTGGACATGGAGGCAGTGACGGAGATCGACGAGCACCAACCATATTAGTACTCTATGTTTTGTTTAATTAAGAGCGCCAATCTTTAATTTTTTAGAGTAATATTTAGGTCAGCTAGCTCCGTTTAATTGCCGAACTTGCTCGATTAAGAAGTGTGGGTGTGCTGTAGTCTCCTTTGTGTACCCAAATTATGCAATGACATGGATGACCACTGTAACCATGGAAATTCAAACCAAAATTTTTGATGTTCAAAGTCATCATACATGGGTTAAGCTATCTGAATCGTTTGTGATGTCCAGATATCGTACACAGTTCTGAATAAGGGACCTTGTCTGATGACACTTTGCGCGCCAGTTTTTTGCCTGAAGCGATTCCAAATTTTCGGCTTCCGCGGAAATATCTACCTCCCCGCCCCTCCCCCTTACCAAAAGCCACATTTCCCCTCTTTTCGCATTCCTTTCCAAGTTGAAACCTTCACTCCTTGCTTGCAGCACCGCCGCCTCCTCGTCGGCGACCCTCCTTCACGCTGCTCGGTCTCCTCTATCCAGGCAGATAATCCACACCGGACCCCCATCCTCCTCCTCCTTCCACATCCCACATGCCCCGGCCGCCGACGCGAGCACAAGACCTTCCACCCAAATCACCGACCCCTCCACCAAATAAGCGCCGGCCTAAGCCATGGTGCACGCAGTATAGCCAGGACCTCAAGGAGCATTTGGCAGCGGAGAAGCAAATCGAGGCCGCATGCGCGGATGAGGTCGCGATGGCTGCCATTCGTGCCGACCCCCAAATCTTGGAGGAGCACCTTGCCAATTGCTAGCTACGCCAGTTAAGCATGTTCGGTTTACCCGTTGTGTGTGCTGCTCCTGCCTTTCCTACACAAAATCTAGTGAATTGTGCCATCTAATTTCACCATGCAAGCTGTTGTTCTAGTGTATATGTTCTGTATGATGTGCAGTGTGGTTCTCACTTATTAACTGTTTTGTTAATTAGTTGTCGTCTTCAGTTAACTGTTTTGTTCAATTCTGCAAATGTGATGTTTAATTCTTCAGGGTGAAATATTGTATTGTCTTCCATGTGAGAAATAAATCAAATTTATCTTTACAAAATTGTGGGTGCATTCTGTTATTGTATACCATGTGAGGAATATATTGAATTTGGCTGTAGTAAATACACGAGAAACAAATACAATTGCTACAATTGGTTGTAGTTAACTGTTTGGATAACTCTATGATCTTCTATTAGGAGTATGTTATATTGTGCAATGTGGTGCTCAGTTAATGTTCTGTTCATTTATTGTGGTGTTTAGTTAACTGCTTGGTTTAATGTTATATTGTGCAATGTGGTGCTCAGTTAATGTTTGATTCATTTGTTGTGGTGTTTAGTTAACTTCTTGGTTCAATTCTGCAATGCGATGTCCAATTGTCATGGGTAGAATTTTGTATTGTTGTGCATGTGAGGAATAAATCGAATTTGGCTGCACTTAATACATGAGAAACATATACATGTGCTATATTTCCTAGTTCTTAATCATGCTTGGTTTGGGTAAATGGGTTCTCCGTGTGGCTTCAATTAATCTGATGAATCTGCAATGTGCTTATTTTTCATCAACATATTTTACTAATAGCATGAGAACCCTTACTTAACCTGATGACTAACTACCTTATATGTGTTGCAGGGAAACAATGGGAAGCACTGAGGTTTACAATCGAGGTTAGCACATGCATGGTCTGTTGTTGATAGCACATTATTGTGCAATTGCAGGAACCATTCTAATATTTTGGTTTTTAACAATTTGGTCTTGCACATGTAGGTCCTGCTGTCAGAGGTTTTGACCCACTGTTCGACCCTTTTTGCATATGGGGAAATGAGTTGTCCATGAATATCAATCTAATCAATAAACTCGAAAAGATTGTTAGGATAAAGAAATTAGCGACAAAAAACAACAAGATCTTTGTCTGCACAATGAAGAAGACATCAGTTCACTACAAGATGGTACTCACTATTTTACTTAGCCTTTTTTTTATTCCTTTGCCCCATTTCCAATATAGAGAAGATATTTATGCACATCCTTGTTTTCAGGCCTTTCCAAAGCAGTTCATTGATGATTACCTCTCAAACCACCTCTATGGTCAGGAGGCGAGGAAGGTTTTCATACAACACCCATGGTTCAATATTGAAGTGTTCCTGAAGAAGTCAAAGGACGGACGGTCAATCATCCACAGGCACTACCCTAAAGTAGCAAATACCTACAACATGAATGAAGGCTCAATATTCGCCTTCCGCTTCAGCAGTTTTCCAGATGAGATGCATCTGTCTATATACCGTCTATGATGCTAATTTCAAAAGGTTCTGCATGTTGCATGTGGAACTTGTTGCTGGTGCAGTTGTGTAATGGGGTAGCTGAGTGCTAAAGCTATATCATGTTGTACTCTGATGTATTTCAATTATGAAATTCTGCTTCCTTAATATGGAAATGAAATATATTGTGTGCTTTATATGAATGTCAATTAGATTAATAATGGATTATTAATAATAGGGCAATTAGCCTGCTAATGGCGAATTAGCCTACTAACTGGGTTTTGGTATTGCAAACGGTTGTTGAAAAAATACTGTGGGCGATGAACTCAGGCAACGCACATAGTTTCTAGGAATAAACCATGTTGGATCAATGAAAAATCACACATGACATTCTCTTGAAAACTATTTGCGTTAGGCCACCTTGCGCAAACGTTTACCAAATAAAAACTGTGTGTCATGGACATCATTTGCCACATAGTTTCTTCTACGGACCGTGTGTGCTACATTCAATAATGCAAACAATTTAACGGGAAAAATTGTGTGTGATGTACTTGTGAACGGAAACGTTTTCCTTGGAGCGACTGTGTGGGATGTGCATACGAACGGAAACGTTTAGCGGGGACTGACTGTGTGGGATGTACTTGCGACCGGAAACAATTCCACCGTATAATTGTATTTTTTAGCTCTACTGTACGTATTTCCGTATTTGAGTGCTCACCGGTCGCACACGACCTCATTTTGCCGAACGTGTGTGCTAGGAGGGCATATCCCCGTCGGTTTCTGGGTCCTGTGGGAAGGACCCCCCTATCGCCCACACTCACTTGGTGATGGTTCCAAATGCCCTCGCGGAAAGGGGTAAAAAACCATTTGTTTAGGACCGACGTGCACCAGCGCAGAGATATACATTTCACGCTTGATCTTTGTTGAACTACACAAATGATATCCAAATTATAGTTGAACATTCCAGGAGCTTCACAACCAACCTTGATGTATCTCAATTTTATTGCAACTAATGAAGAAGAAGCTCTATGGGTTTCGTTTTCTGATGGAAATTGAACCGGGGCTGGAGCCTTTTTCTTAGAAAAAATGAAGAAGAAGCTACTAGCTCATGGGACATTGCTTCATTTTAGGTGAACTGCACCAAAAGGTCCCATGAATTGAATCATCCATGTTGGTGACTGGTGTCATCCCTTCTACGATGGTGTTGACTGCAGATATGGTTCCCATCATGAAGTATGTTCCTTTTTGGTCTGACCATTTGCAAAAGATCCTGCATGTTGAGTCTGCTCTTGTGCTACTGTTTTGGCACAGCCATGATAAAGCAGTAATGCTATTATTTTGCCCCCTAATCTAGTGGCACTATTAATTTGAGGGAATGTTTTTGGCACCACTAGTGCCACTGGTTCTTTTATATCAAACGACGGGGTTTCCTCTGATTTCATTGAAGAAAACCTACCATAGAGAACCATTATCCGACAACATCTCAGTGTAAACAAGCAGTTATGCAACTACTACTAGACTGGATTGAGTACTAGCAGGAGACAAGTTCGCCACATAAGCTAGGCATGTAGGGTCAAGCAGCACCAGCTCGACCAAGTTTGGATTACAACCCAAATGCTACCACAAAAATATTAGGGGGAGATACAGCCAGCTTCAGCATCCCAGTCTAAGCACCCCCGGCCTCCATCCTTGCGATGCACGATACACCTCATTTGCCACCTGCTCGACCCTAGTGCCACTGATAAAATGAAGTAATAATACAGTTAAAATGGAGCGAGTGTCCTCTCTATCATTTCATTTCCAATGTAGATAAAGAAAGTGCTTCTCTTTGTTAATATATGTTTCATCAACTAGTCCCATTGTTAATGTTTAAGCGTTTCTGCAAACTGGGGTGCTTAATTTTAGTTGACCTACACAAAAATAGAGATGGGAATGTCTCAAGGCCCCTCCTTGTACTACCGTTGTACACTGATGTTCATCACAGTCAGAAGGTGTATCGGGGAGACTTGGGTCGATTTCCATTATGAGGCGTCGCAGGGCCCATCCCGCCCTCGCAGCATGGCATACTATGATACTATCACAATATTTTCTTCCATTTATTAGTGTATGTTTCATCAACTAGTGCCACTATAATGTAATCACGCTTTTTCATTATCTGTGCAAACAAGGTTATTCAGCTGCATTTTGGTGGAACTGCACAAATGTACGGATGGAACCGGCATATATGCAGAGTGCGAGGTGTGCCAAGTAAAAATTACCGACACCAACCATGCTCCATGCACACATTGGCTTCCACCACCACCAGTGGGATGTGTGGCGCTCTCTGTGGCCGATCTTTCTCGGCAGCAAATCCTCTAACCAAATACTAGTAGCTTATATTGGCAGTTTTCTAGGGAGTACTATTTTCTGAAATAAGCACCGATCTATTTTTCTTTATTTGTACAGTGTCACGACTTTGACCCAAAGGTCCAGAGCTATTTTAGGGTGATTGGCGTAGTACTCGGAGACTGATTGTAAGCATGATTTTCATTAGCTGTCACACTGATTGTAAGCATGAGAAGATGGAATATTAGGTTAGTGCAAAGCTTACCTTAAACCCTACCGCTGCTGTTGAAATGAGGCGAGCGTCGAGGGAACCGTGGAGAACGGCGGGGAAGCGACGTTGCGCCATCCAGCCTCCTCTTGCTGTGGGAGAACGAATAATCCCGTGGCTCCGGCTGGCTCTGCACCCTAACGAACGACACACCATAGTCGATCAATTTGTTATCCTCTGGGTGCTCGACCTTCGACCTGTATGCCCACCACCTCCGCCTGACTTTTGCCTCGGGCGAATCTGTCTGCTCCATCACCCAGAGCAGAAACTCGATGAACTCGAAGACTGCGGTGTGACTGCCGTCGAGGAGTACATCGCCACCCTCATCGCCGCCATCTCGCTCTTTCGCATACATTGCCACATGGCCCTCACCGTCCTTGAAATCTCCCACTCATTGTCAAACCAAGTAAGGATCTCATTCAACCTGGCTAACTTTGCCTGGTCCCCGCCGGTGATCTGCCTGATTCGCTGCTGCATCCTCTCCATAGATGTCCTACTGAGTGGTCTGGTGCTAGCTTTGAAAGATGGGAGGAGAGACGGTGGTTTTCGAATGGAGATGATGAAGAGGAGAGGGGTGATTTTGTAATGGAGAGGAGGGAGAGGCGAGACGGTGGTTTTGGAATGGAGATGATGGAGAGGAGAAGAGGTGGTTTTGCAATGGAGAAGAGGGAGAGGCGAGATGGTGGTTTTGGAATGGAGATGATGGAGAGGAGAGGGGGTGGTTTTGCAATGGAGAAGAGGGAGAGGAGAGTGCGGTAGCGATTTAGGATTGGACGAGAGGGCCGGCGCACTATGACTGGATCAAAATCAAAATCAATTTAGCCTTCAATTAAGAAAGCGACCCGACATTAACTAGTCTCCCTTTTATTCTGGTTCATAATTGACCATGATTTTCACAAATAAAATATATGTTATATGTTGCAAAAAATAATATAATTTGAATGTACATTCAGATACGAACTAAACGATAAATTTTTTGGTGACATGCATTCACATTTTGCTTGTCAAATACAGTACGTGGTCAAACTTTGACCCAAAATACGCAAAAAATTACTTCCAAGACTAGCACCGCTCCTCTCGTCTTAAACCACCGCCGCTCCTCTCCTGTTCCAATCTAAATCCAGCACAGCTCCTCTCCTCTTCAATTTCAAAACCACCGCCCCTCCTCTCCTAGTCCAATCCAAAACCAGCATTGCTCCTCTCATGTTATAATCCAAAACCAGCGCTGCTCCTCTCCTCTTCCATTCAAAACCACCACCGGCGAGTGAAGGTGCTGTGGAGAAGTAGATCGATGGAGGAGTACAACCGATACATGAGGATCGCAGACGGCGACCCTGTGAAGCTAGCTAGGATGTTGGAGATACAGTCTTGGTTTGACAAAAGGACCAACTAGCGGCGACGGCGACATCCTTGGCCAAATATCTGCAACAGAGCGAAAAGGCGGCGATGTTGGGGAACGTAGTAATTTCAAAAAAATTCCTACGCACACGAAAGATCATGGTGATGCATAGCAACGAGAGGGAAGAGTATCGTCCACGTACACTTGTAGACCGTAAGCAGAAGCGTTATGAGAACGTGGTTGATGTAGTCGAATGTCTTCACGATCCGACCGATCCAAGTACCGAATGCACGGCACCTCCGAGTTCAGCACACGTTCAGCTCGATGACGTCTCACAAACTCCGATCTAGCAGAGCTTCACGGGAGAGTTCCGTCAGCACGACGGCGTGTTGATGGTGATGATGTTTCTACCGACGCAGGGCTTCGCCTAAGCACCGCTACGATATGATCGAGGTGGATTGTGGTGGAGGGGGCACCGCACACGGCTAAGGGATCAATGATCAACTTGTGTATCTAGAGGTGCCCCCCTGCCCCCGTATATAAAGGAGCAAGTGGGGAGGCCGGCCGGCCCTCTATGGCCCACCAGGAGGAGGAGTCCTCCTCCTAGTAGGAGTAGGACTCCCCTCTTTCCTACTCCTACTCCTACAAGGAGGGGAAAGGAAGGAGGAGAGGAAGAAGGAAAGGGGGGCGCCGCCCCCCTATCCTAGTCCAATTCGGACTAGAGGGGGAGGGCGCGCGGCCTACCCTAGGCCGGCCCTCTCTCTCCACGAAGGCCCATAAGACCCGTTATTTCTCCGGGGGGTTTCGGTAAACCTCCGGCACACCGGTTTTCTCCGAAATCACCCGGAACACTTCCGGTGTCCGAATATAGTCGTCCAATATATCGATCTTTACGTCGCGACCATTTCGAGACTCCTCGTCATGTCCGTGATCATATCCGGGACTCCGAATTACCTTCGGTACATCAAAACACAAAAACTCATAATACCGATCGGCACCGAACTTTAAGCGTGCGGACCCTACGGGTTCATGAACTATGTAGACATGACCGAGACACGTCTCCGGTCAATAACCAATAGTGGAACCTGGATGTTCATATTGGCTCCCACATATTCTACGAAGATCTTTATCGGTCAAACCGCATAACAGCATATGTTGTTCCCTTTGTCATTGGTATGTTACTTGTCCGAGATTCGATCATCGGTATCTCAATACCTAGTTCAATATCGTTACCAGCAAGTCTCTTTACTCGTTCTGTAATGCATCATCCCGCAACTAATTCATTAGTTACAATGCTTGCAAGGCTTATAGTGATGTTTATTACCAAGTGGGCCAAGAGATACCTCTCCGACAATCGGAGTGACAAATTCTAATCTTGATCTATGTCAACTCAATAAGTACCATCGGAGACACCTGTAGAGAAACTTTATAATCACCCAGTTACATTGTGACGTTTGGTAGCACACAAAGTGTTCCTCCGATAATCGGGAGTTACATAATCTCATAGTCATAGGAACATGTATAAGTCAAGAAGAAAGCAATAGCAGTAAACTAAAACAATCAAGTGCTAGGCTGATAAAATGGGTCAAGACAATCACATCATTCTCCTAATGATGTGATCCCGTTTATAAAATGACAACTCATGTCTATGGTTAGGAAACATAACCATCTTTGATCAACGAGCTAGTCACGTAGAGGCATACTAGTGACAATCTGTTTGTCTATGTATTCACACATGTATCATGTTTCCGGTTAATACAATTCTAGCATGAATAATAAACATTTATCATGATATAAGGAAATAAATAATAACTTTATTATTGCCTCTAGGGCATATTTCCTTCAGTGTCCCACTTGCACTAGAGTCAATAATCTAGATTACATAGTAATGATTCTAACACCCATGGAGTCTTGGTGTTGATCATGTTTAGGTCGTGAGAGAGGCTTAGTCAACGGGTCTGCAACATTCAGATCCATATGTATCTTGCAAATCTCTATGTCTCCCACCTGGACTTGATCACAGATAGAATTGAATCATCTCTTGATGTGCTTGGTTCTCTTGTGAAATCTGGATTCCTTTGCCAAGGCAATTGCACCAGTATAGTCACAAAAGATTTTCATTGGACCCGATGCACTAGGTATGACACCTAGGTCAGATATGAACTCCTTCATCCAGACTCCTTCATTTGCTGCTTCCGAAGCAGCAATGTATTCCGCTTCACACCTAGATCTTGCCACGACGCTTTGTTTAGAACTGCTCCAACTGACAGCTCCACCGTTCAATATAAACACGTATCTATTTTGCGATTTAGAATCGTCCGGATCAGTGTCAAAGCTTGCATCAACGTAACCATTTATGATGAGCTCTTTGTCACCTCCATAAACAAGAAACATATCCTTAGTCCCTTTTAGGTATTTTAGGATGTTCTTGACCGTTGTCCAGTGATCCACTCCTGGATTACTTTGGTACCTCCCTGCTAAACTGATAGGAAGGCACACATCAGGTCTGGTACATAGCATTGCATACATGATAGAGCCTATGGCTGAAGCATAGGGAACATCTTTCATTTTCTCTCTATCTTCTACAATGGTCGGGCATTGAGTCTTAATCAACTTCACACCTTGTAACACAGGCAAGAATCCTTTCTTTGCCTGATCCAGTTTGAACTTCTTCAAAACTTTGTCAATGTATGTGCTTTGTGAAAGTCCAATTAAGCGTCTTCATCTATCTCTATAGATCTTGATGCCCAATATGTAAGCAGCTTCACCGAGGTCTTTCATTAAAAAACTCTTATTCGAGTATCCTTTTATGCTATCCAGAAATTCTATATCATTTCCAATTAACAATATGTCATCCACATATAATATTAGAAATGCTACAGAGCTCCCACTCACTTTTTGTAAATACAGGCTCCTCCAAAAGTCTATATAAAACCATATGCTTTGATCACACTATCAAAATGTTTATTCCAACTCCGAGAGGCTTGCACCAGTCCATAAATGGATTGCTGGAGCTTGCACACTTTGTTAGCACCGTTTGGATCGATAAAACCTTCAGGTTGCATCATATACAACTCTTCTTCCAGAAATCCATTCAGGAATGCAGTATTTACATCCATTTGCCAAATTTCATAACCATAAAATGTGGCAATAGCTAACATGATTTGGACGGACTTAAGCATCGCTACGGGTGAGATGGTCTCATCGTAGTCAACTCCTTGAACTTGTCGAAAACCTTTCGCAACAAGTCGAGCTTTGTAGATAGTAACATTACCATCAGCGTCTGTCTTCTTCTTGAAAATCCATTTGTTCTCGATGGCTTGCCGATCATCGGGCAAGTCAACCAAAGTCCACACTTTGTTATCATACATGGATCCCATCTCAAATTTCATGGCCTCAAGCCATTTTGCGGAATTTGGGCTCATCACCGCTTCCTCATAGTTCGTAGGTTCATCATGGTCTAGTAACATGACTTCCAGAACAGGAGTATCGTACCACTCTGGTGCGGATCTTACTCTGGTTGACCTACGGGTTCGGTAGTACCTTGATCTGAAGTTTCATAATCATCATCATTAGCTTCCTCACTAATTGGTGTAGGTGTCACAGAAACCAGTTTCTGTGATGAACTACTTGCCAATAAGGGAGCAGGTACAGTTACCTCATCAAGTTATACTTTCCTACCACTCCTTTTGAGAGAAACTCCTTCTCTACAAAGGATCCATTCTTAGCAACAAAAGTCTTTCCTTCGGATCTATGATAGAAGGTGTACCCAACTGTCTCTTTTGGGTATCCTATGAGGACACATTTCTCTGATTTGGGTTCGAGCTTATCAGGTTGAAGCTTTTTCACATAAGCATCGCAGCCCCAAACTTTAAGAAATGACAACTTTGGTTTCTTGCCAAACCACAGTTCATAAGGAGTCGTCTCAACGGATTTAGATGGTGCCCTATTTAACGTGAATGCGGCCGTCTCTAAACCATAACCGCAAAATGATAGCGGTAAATCAGTAAGAGACATCATCGATCGCACCATATCTAGTAAAGTACGATTATGGCGTTCCGACACACCATTACGCTGTGGTGTTCCGGGTGGCGTGAGTTGCGAAACTATTCCGCATTGTTTCAAATGAAGACCAAACTCGTAGCTCAAATATTCTCCTCCACGATCAGATCGTAGAAACTTCATTTTCTTGTTACGATAATTTTCCACTTCACTCTAAAATTCTTTGAACTTTTCAAATGTTTCAGACTTATGTTTCATCATGTAGATATACCCATATCTGCTCAAATCATCTGTCAAGGTGAGAAAATAACGATACCCGCCGTGAGCCTCAATATTCATTGGACCACATACATCAGTATGATTTCCAACAAATCTGTTGCTCGCTCCATAGTTCCGGAGAACGGCATTTTAGTCATCTTGCCCATGAGGCACGGTTCAAAAGTACCAAGTGATTCATAATCAAGTGATTCGAAAAGTCCATCAGAATGGAGTTTCTTCATGCGCTTTATTCCAATATGACCTAAACGGAAGTGCCACAAATAAGTTGCACTATCATTATCAACTCCTCATCTTTTAGCTTCAATACTATGAATATGTGTATCTCCACTATCGAGATTCAAAAAGAATAGACCACTCTTTAAGGGTGCATGACAATAAAAGATATTACTCATATAAATAGAACAACCATTATTCTCCGATTTAAATGAATAACCGTCTCACATCAAACAAGATCCAGATATAATGTTCATGCTTAACGCTGGCACAAAATAACAATTATTCAGGTCTAATGCTAATCCTGAAGGTAGATGTAGAGGTAGCGTGCCGACTGCGATGACATCGACTTCGGAACCATTTACCACGCACATCGTCACCTCCTTTGCCAATCTTCGCTTAATCCGTAGTCTCTGTTTTGTGTTGCAAATATTAACAACATAACCAGTATCAAATACCTAGGCACTACTGCGAGAATTAGTAAGATACACATCAATAACATGTATATCACATATACCTTTGTTCACCTTTCCATCCTTCTTATCCGCCAAATACTTGGGGCAGTTTCGCTTCCAGTGACTAGTCTGTTTGTAGTAGAAGCACTCAGTCTCAGGCTTAGGTCCAGACTTGGGTTTCTTCTCTTGACTAGCAACTTGTTTGTCGTTCTTCTTGAAGTTCCCTTTCTTCTTCCCTTTACCCTTTTTCTTGAAACTGGTGGTCTTGTTAGCCATCAACACTTGATGCTCCTTCTTGATTTCTACCTCCACAGCCTTTATCATTGCGAAGAGCTCGGGAATTGTTTTATTCATCCCTTGCATGTTATAGTTCATCACGAAGCTCTTGTAGCTTGGTGGTAGTGATTGAAGAACTTTGTCAATGACACTATTAATAGGAAGATTAACTGCCACTTGAGTCAAGTGGTTATGGTACCCAGACATTCTGAGTATATGTTCACTAACAGAACTATTCTCCTCCATCTTGCAGCTGTAGAACTTATTGGAGACTTCATATCTCTCAATCCGGGCATTTTCTTGAAATATTAACTTCAACTCCTGGAACATCTCATATCCTCCATGATGTTCAAAACGTCGTTGAAGTCCCGGTTCTAAGCCGTAAAGCATGGTACACTGAACTATCGAGTAGTCATCAGCTTTGCTCTGTTAGGCATTCATAACATCTGGTGTTGCTCCTGCAGTAGGTTTGGCACTTAGCGGTGCTTCCAGGACGTAATTCTTCTGTGCTGCAATGAGGATAATCCTCAAGTTACGGACCCAGTCCGTGTAATTGCTACCATCATTTTTCAACTTTGCTTTCTCAAGGAACACATTAAAATTCAATGGAACAACAGCACGGGCCATCTAGCTAAAACAACATAGACATGCAAAATACTATCAGGTACTAAGTCCATGATAAATTAAGGTTCAGTTAATCAAATTATTAAAGAACTCCCACTTAGATAGACACCCCTCTAATCATCTAAGTGATCACGTGATCCAAATCAACTAATCCATGTCCGATCATCACGTGAGATGGAGTAGTTTTCAATGGTGAACATCAATATGTTGATCATATATTCTATATGATTCACGGTCGACCTTTCAGTCTCCAGTGTTCCAAGGCCATATCTACATATTCTAGGCTCATCAAGTTTAACCCAAGTATTCTGCATGTGTAAAACTGGCTTGCACCCGTTGTATGTGAACGTAGAGCTTATCACACCCGATCATCACGTGGTGTCTCAGCACGACGAACTTTCGCAATGGTGCATACTCAGGGAGAACACTTGTACCTTGAAATTTGGTGAGATATCATCTTATAATGCTACCGTCGATCTAAGCAAAATAAGATGCATAAAAGATAAACATCACATGCAAACAATATAAGTGATATGATATGGCCATCATCATATTGTGCTTGTGATCTCCATCTCCAAAGCACCATCATGATCACCATTGTCACCGGTGCGACACCTTGATCTCCATCGTAGCATCGTTGTTGTCTCGCCAACCATCGCTTATATGACTATCGCTACCGCTTAGTGATAAAGTGAAGTAATTACAGGGCGATTGCATTGCTTACAATAAAGCGACAACCATATGGCTCCTGCCAGTTGCCGATAACTCAGTTACAAAACATGATCATCTCATACAACAAACTATAGCATCATGTCTTGACCATATCACATCACAACATGCCCTGCAAAAACAAGTTAGATGTCCTCTACTTTGTTGTTGCAAGTTTTACGTGGCTGGTACGGGCTGAGCAAGAACCATTCTTACCTATGCATCAAAACCACAATGATAGTTTGTCAAGTTAGTGTTGTTTTAACCTTCTCAAGGACCGGGCGTAGCCACACTCGATTCAACTAAAGTTGGAGAAACTGACACCCGCCAGCCACCTGTGTGCAAAGCACGTCGGTAGAACTAGTCTCGCATAAGCGTACGCGTAATGTCGGTCCGAGCCGCTTCATCCAATAATACCACCAAACCAAAGTGTGACATGCTGGTAAGCAGTATGACTTGTATCGTCCACAACTCACTTGTGTTCTACTTGTGCATATAAAATCTACGCATAAACCAGGCTCGGATGCCACTGTTGCGGAATGTAGTAATTTCAAAAAAAAATCCTACGCACACGCAAGATCATGGTGATGCATAGCAACAAGAGGGAAGAGGGTCATCCATGTACCCTCGTAGACCGTAACCGGAAGCGTTAGGAGAATGTGGTTGATGTAGTCGAATGTCTTCACGATCCGACCGATCCAAGTACCGAACGCACAGCACCTCCGAGTTCAGCACACGTTCAGCTCGATGACGTCCCACAAACTCCGATCCAGCAGAGCTTCACAGGAGAGTTCCGTCAGCACAATGGCATGTTGACAGTGATGATGTTGCTACCGATGCAGGGCTTCGCCTAAGCACTGCTACGATATGATCGAGGTGGATTATGGTGGAGGGGGGCACCGCACACGGCTAAGGGATCAATGATCAACTTGTGTATCTAGAGGTGCCCCCTGCCCCCGTATATAAAGGAGCAAGGGAGGAGGTCGGCCGGCCCTCTATGGCGTGCCAGGAGGAGGAGGAGTCCTCCTAGTAGGAGTAGGACTCCCCTCTTTCCTACTCCTACTAGGAGGGGGAAAGGAAGGGGGAGGGAGAAGGAAAGGGGGGCGCCGCCCCCGCCCCCCCCCCCCCTCTCCTAGTCCAATTCGGACCAGAGGGGGGCATGCGGCCTTCCCTAGGCCAGCCCTCTCTCTCCACTAAGGCCCATAAGGCCCATTTTTTCTCCTGCGAGGGCTCCGGTAACCCTCCGGCACTCCGGTTTTCTCTGAAATCACCCGGAACACTTCCGGTGTCCGAATATAGTCGTCCAATATATCGATATTTACATCTCGACCATTTTGAGACTCCTCGTCATGTCCGTGATCATATCCGAGACTCCGAATTACCTTCGGTACATCAAAACACAAAAACTCATAATATCGATCATCACCGAACTTTAAACGTGCGGACCCTACGGGTTCGAGAACTATGTAGACATGACCGAGACATGTCTCTGGTCAATAAACAATAGCGGAAACTGGATGTTCATATTGGCTCCCACATATTCTACGAAGATCTTTATCGGTCAAACCGCATAACAGCATGCGTTGTTCCCTTTGTCATCGGTACTTTACTTGTCCGAGATTCGATCGTCGGTATCTCAATACCTAGTTCAATCTCGTTATCGGCAAGTCTCTTTACTCGTTCTGTAATGCATCATCCCGTAACTAACTCATTAGTTACAATGCTTGCAAGGCTTATAGTGATGTGTATTACCGAGTGGGCCCAGAGATACCTCTACGACAATCGGAGTGACAAATCCTAATCTTTATCTATGTCAACTCAACAAGTACCATCGGAGATACCTATAGAGCACCTTTATAATCACCCGGTTACGTTATGATGTTTGGTAGAACACAAAGTGTTTCTCCGGTAATCGGGAGTTACATAATCTCATAGTCATAGGAACATGTATAAGTCATAAAGAAAGCAATAGCAGTAAACTAAAATGATCAAGTGCTAAGCTGACGAAATGGGTCAAGTCAATCACATCATTCCCCTGATGATGTGATCTCATTTATCAAATGAAAACTCATGTCTATGGTTAGGAAACATAACCATCTTTGATCAACGAGATAGTCAAGTAGAGGCATACTAGTGACAATCTGTTTGTCTATGTATTCACACATGTATCATGTTTCCGGTTAATACAGTTCTAGCATGAATAATAAACATTTATCATGATATAAGGAAATAAATAATAACTTTATTATTGCCTCTAGGGCATATTTCCTTCAGGCGATACTCCCGAAGGGAGTCGCGCAGGAGTACATAGAGCTGCTCCTCTGGGCCATGGAGCAAACATATTCACCTAATCCAATCGTGAGGGAGCAGTTGTGGGAGTATCGATCCCAGATGGAGCATCCACCAGAGATTGAAGGATCAAGCATCTACAGGGTGATGTTTGTGAGGGTCTCGTGTCAGAGAGAGCTGATGGAGACTTCATCGAGCGAACCCAACTGCAAGACAAGAAAAGCAGTTGGCCCGACGACGCTTCCCCGCCATCCTCTCCCTTGCCATTCACAATGTCTCACGGGGCGGGTGTCTGCCGCCGAGGAATAGGAGGGGACTGCCCCCCCTTCAGCCCAATAGTCGGGCAGGTTATGAATTGTCAGGAGGAGCTTAGGGTTGTCAGTATTTGCATGTTGTCAATTGTGTTTTGTGCTGTGTATTTTGAGAGCACTTTCAGATATGAATGTGTTTTGAATTTCAGATTTGCGGTATTAAGCATATGAAGTATTTTATGAATTCTAGAGATCTATTTTTAGAACTTAAAAAATGTAGTTTCATGGGAGTATAAAAGTGCAGACAATGTGATTCTCAGAGAACAAACTACAAGTTTTAGTTTCAGATAAGAAACTGCTTCAGTTTCAGATAACAAACTACAACTTTCAGAGGCAGAGCATTTATATTAACATGGCCTTTTCAAACAGGGATAACATCATGTTGGAAGTTTTATTCATGGTTAAAAATGGAACTACCAGCCAGTTAACATCATGCTGGTCAACATTCATGCATAGCACATCTTCATATGATATACAGTCAAAAAGATATGCTATTTTCAAAATGCCCACACAATGTCGAGTGTGCGAAAAGCAGAGAAAATGAGGGACTAAGTTTTGGTAAGTGTTGGACGTGGTGTGCGTAGATGACAATGGGGACCCACATGTCAATAACGGCAGAGGCAAATAATTTGGAGATATTTTCCCTGCATCAGGTGGAATCGAACCCGGGCGGAACAGCTGTCGGTAGTGTCACTTGGCCACCGGGCTAGTTCAGTACTTCCGTTACAAATAAGGCACTACCTCAGGTGGTCCAATCTCCTTCTGCGCCTTTGTGCGCTCGCCGCGGCGCTGCTTTCTGTCGTCGTGAACATGCTGAACAAACGAGAGGAATCTGGGGAGGACTGTATGTAGAGAGGCGGACAGTCGGGACCCACCAGGTCTATGGCCGTACGCAAGCAAGTGCCTCATTGAAAAAAAACTTCTCCTATTGCTATACTGACATTGGGGCCCACGGGTTTGTCAACATTGTTACATTTTTAGGTGCTTCAACGTAGTTACTAAAGGAGATAAATTCACAACGAAGCCGGGGAGCTGGCAGCTATAATTTATTATCACTGGGACAACAAGTATCAGCTGGGTTCTGGGCTGCCTCGTCTAGGCTTTCTTTTTTAACACGTGCAGCCCACAACATCTCGGTTTGTATTTTCTTGCAGCCTATGCACCGGCCTATGGACCTCTGATGTCTACTACACAACCTTCTTCTTGTAGACATTGCTGGGCCTCCAAGTGCAGAGGTTTGTAGGACAGTAGCAAATTTCCCTCAAGTGGATGACCTAAGGTTTATCAATCCGTGGGAGGAGTAGGATGAAGATGGTCTCTCTCAAACAACCCTGCAACAAAATAACAAAGAGTCTCTTGTGTTCCCAACACACCCAATACAATGGTAAATTGTATAGGTGCACTAGTTCGGCGAAGAGATGGTGATACAAGTGCAATATGGATGGTAGATATAAGTTCTTGTAATCTGAAAATATAAAAACAGCAGGGTAGCAAGTGGTAAAAGTAAGAGAAAATGATATTGCAATGCGTTGAAACAAGGCCTAGGGTTCATACTTTCACTAGTGCAAGTTCTCTCAACAATAATAACATAATTGGATCATATAACAATCCCTCAACATGCAACAAAGAGTCACTCCAAAGTCACTAATAGCGGAGAACAAATGAAGAGATTATTGTAGGGTACGAAACCACCTCAAAGTTATTCTTTCTGATCAATCCATTGGGCTATTCCTATAAGTGTCACAAACAGCCCTAGAGTTTGTAGTAAAATAACACCTTAAGACACAAATCAACCAAAACCCTAATGTCACCTCAAGTATCCGCGGGTATGATTATACGATATGCATCACACAATCTTAGATTCATCTATTCAACCAACACAAAGAACTTCAAAGAGTGCCCCAAAGTGTCTACCGAAGAGTCAAGACGAAAACGTGTGTCAACCCCTATGCATATATTCTCAAGGTCACGGAACCCACAAGTTGATCACCAAAACATACATCAAGTGAATCAATAGAATACCCCATTGTCACCATGGGTATCCCACGCAAGACATACATCAAGTGTTCTCAAATCCTTAAATGCTCAATCCGATAAGATAACTTCAAAGGGAAAACTCAATCCATTACAAGAAGGTAGAGGGGGAGAAACATCATAAGATACAACTATAATAGCAAAGCTCGCGATACATCAAGATCATGCTGAATCAAGAACACGAGAGAGAGAGAGAGAGAGAGAGAGAGAGAGAGAGAGAGAGAGAGAGAGAGAGAGAGATCAAACACATAGCTACTGGTACATACCCTAGCCCCGAGGGTGAACTACTCCCTCCTCGTCATGGAGAGCACCGGGATGATGAAGATGGCCACCGAAGAGGGATTTCCCCCTCCGGTAGGGTGCCAGAACGGGCCTAGATTGGTTTTGGGTGGCTACAGAGGCTTGCAGCGGCGGAGCTCCCGATCTAGTTTATTTTCTGGAGGTTTCTGTATTTATAGGAATTTTTGGCATCGGGAACAAGTTAGGGGGTCCCCGAGTCGTCCACGAGATAGGGCGGCGCGCCTGGGGGGTAGGGCGTGCCCCCCACCCTCGTGGACGGCTTGGGACTCTTCTGGCCCAACTTTTTTACTCCGGGGGCTTCTTTTGGTCCATAAAATTCATCAAAAATTGGCACATCAATTGGACTCTGTTTGGTATTCCTTTTCTGCAATACTCAAAAACAACGGAAACATAGAAATTGGCACTGGGCTCTAGTTTAATAGGTTGGTTCCAAAATTCATATAAAATAGCATATAATTGCATATAAAACATCCTAGATGGATAATATAATAGCATGGAACAATGAAAAATTATAGATACGTTGGAGACATATCAAGCATCCCCAAGCTTAATTCCTGCTCGTCCTCGAGTAGGTAAATGATAAAAATAGAATTTTTGATGTGGGATACTACCTAACATAATTATCATTGTAATCTTATTTATTGTGGCAAGAATACTCAGATCCGAAAGATTCAAGACAAAAGTTTAATATTGACATAAAAACAATAATAATTCAAGCATACTAACCAAGCAATTATGTATTCTCAAAATAGCATAGCCAAAGAAAGCTCATCCCTACAAAATCATATAGTTTGGCCATGCTTCATTTTCGTCGCACAAAATGCTCCCATCATGCACAACCCTAATGACAAGCCAAGCAATTGTTTCATACTTCAGTATTGTCAAACTTTTTAAACTTTCACACAATACATGAGCACGATCCATCGACATAGCACAATGGGTGGAATAGAATATGATGATGGAGGTTGTGTGGAGAAGACAAAAAAGGAGAAAGTCTCACATCGACGCGGCTAATCAATGGGCTATGGAGATGCCCATCAATTGATGTCAATGCGAGGAGTAGGGATTGCCATGCAACGGATGCACTAGAGCTATAAATGTATGAAAGCTCAAAAAGAAACAAAGTGGGTGTGCATCCAACTTGCTTGCTCATGAAGACCTAGGGCATTTCAGGAAGCCCATCGCTGGAATATAGAAGCCAAGTTCTATAATGAAAATTCCCACTAGTATATGAAAGTGACAAAATAGGAGACTCTCTATCATGAAGATCATGGTGCTACTTTGAAGCACAAGTGTGGTAAAAGGATAGTAGCATTGCCCCTTCTCTATTTTTCTCTCATTTTTTTTGTTTTGTTTTTTTGAGCCTTTTTTTTATTTGGCCTTTCTCTTTTTTTATTTCCTCACATGGGACAATGCTCTAATAATGATGATCATCACACTTCTATTTATTTACAACTCAAAAATTAGAACTCGATACTAGAACAAAATATGACTCTATATGAATGCCTTCGGCGGTGTACCGGGATGTGCACTGATTCAAGAGTGACATGTATAAAAAACAATGAGCGGTGGCTTTGCCACAAATACAATGTCAACTACATGATCATGCAAGGCAATATGACAATTATGGAGCGTGTCATAAAAAAACAGAACAGTGGAGAGTTGCATGGCAATATATCTCAGAATGGCTATGGAAATGCCATAATATGTAGGTATGGTGGCTGTTTTGAGGAAGATATAAGGAGGTTTATGTGTGAAAGAGTGTATTATATCATGGGGTTTGGGTGCACCGGCGAAGTTTGCACCAAGTCTCGAGGTGAGAAAGGGCAATGCACGGCACCGAAGATGCTAGCAATGATGGAAGGGTGAGAGTGCGTATAATCCATGGACTCAACATTAGTCATAAAGAACTCACATACTTATTGCAAAAATCTACATGTCATCAAAACCAAGCACTATGTGCATGCTCCTAGGGGGATAGAAAAGACCATCGCTCGTCCCCGACCGCCACTCATAAGGAAGGCAATCAAAGAACACCTCATGCTTCAAATTTGTCACACAACGGCTACCATACGTGCATGCTACGGGACTTGCAAACCTCAACACAAGTATTTCTAAATTTCAGAATTACTTAACTAGCATGACTCTAATATCACCATCTTCATATCTCAAAACAATCATCAAGTATCAAACTTCTCATAGTATTCAATGCACTGTATATGGAAGTTTTTATTATACCCATCTTGGATGCCCATCATATTAGGACTAAATTCATAAGCAAAGAAAATTACCATGATGTTCTAAATGACTCTCAAAATAATATAAATGAGGCATGAGAGTTCATCTATTTCTTCAAAATCAAACCACCGCCTTTCTCTAAAAGATATAAGTGAAACACTAGAGCAAACGACAAACTATTCTGAAAGATATAAGTGAAGATCAAAGAGTAGTTGAATAATTATGTAACTATGTGAAGACTCTCTAACATATAAGAATTTCAGATCTTGGGATATTATTCAAATAGCAAGCAAAACAAAATAAAATTAAATGATGCCCCAAGAAAAACACATATCATGTGGTGAATAAAAATATAGCTCCAAGTAAAGTTACCGATAGACGAAGACGAAAGAGGGGATACCATCCGGGGCATCCCCAAGCTTAGGCTCTTAGTTGTCCTTGAATATTACCTTGTGGTGACTTGGGCATCCCCAAGCTTAGGCTCTTGCGACTCCTTATTCCATAGTCCATCGAATGTTTACCCAAAACTTGAAAACTTCACAACACAAAACTCAACAGAAAACTTGTAAGCTCCGTTAGTATAAGAAAATAAAATCACCACTTTTGGTACTGTCAACACAAGATTCATAATTTTTCTCACATGAGCCTGCTGTACCATACCATTTGTACAATTTATATTAAGCAATATAAGCCAAATAAATTAGAAAACAAGCAAACTATGCATCGAAAACAGAATCTTCAAAAACAGAACAGTTTGTAGTAATCTGGAGAACTCGAATACTTCTGTAACTCCAAAAAATTGGAAAAATTAGGAATACCTGAATAATTTGTTTATTGATCTATTGCAGTTGGAATTGGTATTTTATCGCTTTCGGGTAAAAATGAATATTATTCCCATGAGCGCATACTTTCTATTTTTATCAGCAAGATCAAACAACAATCACCCAAGAAGATCCTAAAGGCTTTACTTGGCACTTTATTGAACAAAAGCTATAAAACATGACTACTACAGTAGAATAATCATGTGAACATAGAAAAACAGTAGGTATAAATGTTGGGTTGTCTCCAAACAAGTGCTTTTCTTTAATGCCTTTCTAGTTAGGCATGATGATTTCAATGATGCTCATATAAAAGATAGGAATTGAAACATAATGGGAGCATCATGATGAATATGACTACCACATCTAAGTCTAACCCACTTACTATGCATAGGGATTTTGTGAGCAAACAATTTATGGGAACAAGAATCAACTTGCATAGGAAGGTAAAACAAGCATAGCTTAAAGATTTTCAACACATAGAGAGGAAACTTTATATTATTGCAATTCCTACAAACATATATTCCTCCCTCATAAAAAATTTCAGTAGCATCATTAATGAATTCAACAATATAACCATCACATAAATCATTATTTTCATGATCCCCAAGCATAGAAAATTTACTACTCTCCACATAAGCAAAATTCTTCTCATTCGGAATAGTGGGAGTATCATAAGAAACTCGAATACTATATATGGTTTCCACATTAAAAGAGTAACGTTCAGAAAATGGGTAATCATAATCATGACAAGTTTTATAAATATAATCATCACTACTTTTTATAGCATAAGTATCATCACAATAATCATCATAAGTAGCAACTTTGTTCTCATCATAATCAATTGAAACCTCTTCCAAGATAGTGGAATCATTACTAAATAAAGTCATTACCTCTCCAAATCCACTTTCATAATTGTTACAATAAGATTCAACACCCTCAAAAATAGTGGGATCATTACTTCATAAAGTTGACACTCTTCCAAACCCACTTTCATCAATATAACCATCATAAATAGGAGGCATGCTATCATAATAATAAATTTGCATGTCAAAACTTGGGAGGTTAAATATATCATCTTCATGAAACATAGCATCCCCAAGCTTGGGACAAACATTAATTGCAGCAAATAAATTCTCAAACATGTCATTGTCATCAAACATAGCATCCCCAAGCTTGGGCCTTTTCATACCATAAGCATAATCACCCTCATCATTAATAGTATGGATATCACCAATAGTATAGCAATTATCATCATCACAATGAGTAATAGGAGCAACATCATTTGGGAGGGATACCTTTTTACCTTTGCTTCTTCGTCTTTTATTTTTCTTCTTCACATTATGTCTGGGTTTAATCCTCTTTTTGGATATCCTTATTAATGATACTGGTTGAATAGAAGGCTCCTCCTCGTTACCTGATTCAGCATAAGAAAGAATAGGATGATATTGGGAAGTCTCTTCCCTTTCATTAGTATTCTCTTCATCTTCTATTTGTTTTCTTGTCTTTATGTAATTGCTAATATAAGGATTTTCAATGCAATTCACCGCATAATATATATAAATTTCCTCTAGATCAAGATCAAGAACTTTATCAACGGCAAATTCTGGAATATCCTTAGTTATACGTTTCATTTCTTCATAACCCACAAGCAAACTAAGTTCATTATGATGCGCAAGGGAAATCAAGTCATCACAATTTTTGGACACGATTCGATCATGAAAAAAATTGCATTGGATATTTAAATGACCACGTTCATTGCAAAGTTCACAAGGATGGCTAAGAAAATTTAAATTTTTAGCGCAAACATCTAGCCTTTCTTGCAACCATTTAGTTTCTAAATACTTATGCCTCTTGCAAAACCTATCTTCCCTATTTGGTGTGTACTTGCAAACTCTATGCACTCCACAAAAATTGACATGCTTATAAGAAACATTTTCATCATGACTAGTGCAATCATCATTAGTACTATGGATATTCAAAGAGTTTGTACTAACAACATTGCAATCATGCTCATCATTCAAAGATTTAGTGCCAAACATTTTAATGCATTCTTCTTCTAGCACTTGGCCACACTTTTCCTTTACATCATTTTCACGAAAGATATTAAAAAGATGAAGCATATGAGGCACCCTCAATTCCATTTTTTTTGTAGTTTTCTTTTATAAACTAAACTAGTGGCAAAACAAGAAACAAAAAGATTTGATTGCAAGATCAAAAGATATACCATCAAGCGCTAACCTCCCTGGCAACGGCACCAGAAAAGAGCTTGATGTCTACTACACAACCTTCTTCTTGTAGACATTGTTGGGCCTCCATGAGCAGAGGTTTGTAGGACAATAGCAAAATTCCCTCGAGTGGATGACCTAAGGTTTATAAATCCGTGGGAGGCATAGGATGAAGATGGTCTCTCTCAAACAACCCTGCAATGAAATAACAAAGAGTCTCTTGTGTCCCCAACACACCCAATCTATCGTAAATTGTATAGGTGCACTAGTTCGGCGAAGAGATGGTGATACAAGTGCAATATGGATGGTAGGTATAAGTTTTTGTAATCTGAAAATATAAAAACAGCAAGGTAGAAATTGGTAAAAGTGAGCGAAAACGGTATTGCAATGCTTTGAAACAAGGCCTAGGGTTCATACTTTCACTAGTGAAAGTTCTCTCAACAATAATAACATAATTGGATCATATAACAATCCCTCAACATGCAACAAAGAGTCACTCCAAAGTCACTAATAGCGGAGAACAAACAAAGAAATTATTGTAGGGTACGAAACCACCTCAAAGTTATTCTTTCTAGTCAATCCATTGGGCTATTCCTATAAGTGTCACAAACAGCCCTAGAGTTCGTAGTAAAATAACACCTTAAGACACAAATCAACCAAAACCCTAATGTCACCTAGATACTCCAATGTCACCTCAAGTATTCGCGGGTATGCTTATAAGATATGCATCACACAATCTCAGATTCATCTATTCAACCAACACAAAGAACATCAAAGAGTGCCCCAAAGTTTCTATGACAGAGTCAAGACAAAAACGTGTGCCAACCCCTATGCATAGATTCCCAAGGTCACGGAACCCGCAAGTTGATCATTGTCGGTGTCAAAACCGGCTGATCTCGGGTAGGGGGTCCTGAACTGTGCGTCTAAGGCTGATGGTAAGAAGAGGCGGGGGACACAATGTTTACCCTGGTTCGGGCCCTCTCGATGGAGGTAATACCCTACTTCCTGCTTGATTGATCTTGATGATATGAGTATTACAAGAGTTGATCTACTACGAGATCATAAAGGCTAAACCCTAGAAGCTAGCCTATGATTATGATTGTTGTCGTCCTACGGACTAAATCCTCTGGTTTATATAGAGACCAGAGGGGGCTAGGGTTACACAGAGTCGGTTACAAGGGAGGAGATCTACATATCTGAATTGCCAAGCTTGCCTTCCACGCAAAGGAGAGTCCCACCCGGACACGGGACGAAGTCTTCAATCTTGTATCTTTATAGTCCAACAGTCCGGCCACAGTATATAGTCTGCCTATCCGAGGACCCCCTAATCCAGGACTCCCTCAGTAGCCCCTGAACCAGGCTTCAATGACGATGAGTCCGGCGCGCAGATTGTCTTCGGCATTGCAAGGCGGGTTCCTTCTCCGAATACTCCATAGCAGATTTTGAACACAAGGATCGTTTCCGGCTCTGCAAAATAAATTCCACATACCACCGTAGAGGGTATATTATTCCACAAATCTAATCTACTGACAACCTTTTTTTATAACGTGATGTCCTGCCGTGGCTCGGTCATTATGAACCATTTTTCCCTGCCTGCCACTGCACGTGATGCGAGGCAATTTTATTGGCACGTCTTGTCGAAGTAGAGATTGTTTCCCCCTTATCACTGGATTCCCATCAATACGGGTGTGGGTAACCCAATCATGTTTGTTAGTATGACTCCTCGATTTTAGGCAAGTTCCAAATGGCCACGTGGAGGATGCTTGATATTCACCCTCTTTATAAAGGGGCCAAGGCCTGTCCTTTTCTTCTCGCGCCCAATCCTTCCCCTCCCCCACCTCGAGTTCCAACACCCAAGGCTTAGGCTAAGTGCTTCGGACCTTCAACCATGTCCGGGTCCAACCTTCAAGGTCGGTGGATGGCCTCCACTGTCACAGAGGAGGACATCAAGAAGCTAAGGGAAGTCAGGTATCTGATCGCCGAAATCTCGCACAGGCTGCCCGCTCAAGGGTAGGTCATCCCCACTCCCGAACCCAATGGGAGTGTCGTATTTGTTTCCCACTTCCACCGAGGGCTAGGCTTTAGTATTGATCCCTTTGTAAGAGGGCTTATGTTCTATTACGGGATCGATTTCCATGATCTAGCTCCAGATTGCATCCTTCACATCTCGTCGTTTATCCTCGTGTGTGAGGCCTTCCTCCGCATCACCCCACACTTCGGCTTATGGCTCAATACATTCAATGTGAAGCCGAAGACGATCGATGGGCGACACGCAGATGCGGAGGTGCCAGAGTAAGCAAAGGCGTCGATGCTCCATGGCCTAAGGGCTCCTTCTCGGAGGTGTCAAACTTATGGCAGCGGGAACGGTTTTACATCACAGATCCCCAAAGTAAAAAAGTGGGTAGCTGCCCCTGCCTTCCGCTCAGGCCCCCCGCCGCAACTGGTGTCATGGGTCAACAAGGGGCTGGACTGGGGGCCAGTTAATGACGTGCTGACACTGCAAAGTCGCATCTGAGATCTCCTCAAGAGGGATGTCAGTCTTGTCAAGGTAATGCAAATTATGCTAGTTCATCGGGTCCTGCCATGCCAACGCCGATATCTCCGTCTGTGGGAGTTCAACCTAGAACGACCGTGAACTATTTAGCAATTCTTCAGCGTGACGCTTGGAGAGATCTATGGATTGTTCTTTGGATCACGAATAAAGTGTCCGGACACCACCGAGGATGCGGGTCTCAACTGCAACCGTCTAGATACCCACGCAAGTAATTTTGTGGCCGAACATGTTGTCTTTTTATTTGTCACAACATCATTCTGAAAAAATCACTCTCGGCCAGGACTGGATAAGAAAGACGGAGATGATCAGGTGTTCGGCCCCGCTTCTCGAAGGCTAACCGGATCCTGTGCTAGCCAGGATGCTTGAGCGTGCACCTTATCAAGTGCCATCAGGGGAATATAAAGGGAGGAATAAAGAAGCTGAAAGCGGGCTTCATGCATTACTCATCCAAACCAGGGGAATTAGTGTCTCCGTGAAGGAGGATAATCGGGGAGAAGAATCCAGAATCCCCTCTCCCCAAGGAAGGAAAAGGACCGCCTCTTAAGACTTGGAAACGAAGATTTCCAAACGAGGGAAGAAACCTTCGCCAGGGGCCCTGCCCCGGAGGGCGTCATTACTGCACAGTGCCCGCAAGGGGGCCAGCCCTCCACTGAGCAGTAAGTGAACAAGAGTACTTTTGGTAAATATATCCTGCTTTATCTCCGAGGACAATAACCACGACCTACATCTTGCAGTCCGGCTCGTAGCCCTTCTCCACAGAGTTCATCTTCGGGGGATCTTCTTCCGGAGATGATGGAGAGCGAAACGCATCCCCCTGCCTCCCCGCCACCTGGGGCGGACGACCCTGAGTTGTCATCACGGAGGATTTCTCCTGATCCTCCAAGGCCAGAAGGCGACCCTTCGGCCACCCAAAGTTCGGAGTATTTGGCTCCTAAGGAGAGCAACAGAAAGAGTCTGAGTTTGTCCGGTGCACAATCGGACGCACTGATGGGTCTTTTGGAGCAAGCGGCTATCTCAGAGGCGCATCGTACTTTAATGGGTACGGTGGCTGAGAGGATTTCATCCGCCAAAAGCGGGTTGCATGAGGCTTTTATGAGCCTGCTAAGAGGCTTTGAGGTACGCAAAATAATATATAATTTTTTTGACGATACCGCACACGCTAGGTGTGCTCTATATAGATAGTAGCCCCTGAGACTCTGGTTGCTGTCCAGAGGCGGCAAATAGAGGATCATAGTCCTAGGTAATGATCGCATTGCTTTCATGTGCAGGAGGCTGAGGGTCCAGTGGCTGGCCGAACTGCTAAGTTTGTCAGACTGAGGCAGTAACTTGACGCGGCAGATGCCGACATTGCACTTATGAACAAGCGGCTTGACGAGGCACAGGGTATGTATGTTCGGGTGGTCAACAAATATTAAGAGGAGCATGATGCTAGTATCTATAATATGTTGTGACTGCAGATGGAGCTGCAGCCGTGGAGACCCTTCGGGAGGAACTTGCCCGAGCAAAGGAACAAGCAAGGAGAAGTGATGCGGCCGCCCTAAAGGCAGACGAAGACTCAAGAGCTGAATAGGCTGCTCGTCGCCAGAGTGAAGATAAAATAGCCAAGACGGCCGTTGAGCTGAAAGATGCCGCCGGCCGATATGAGCTCCTTGAAAAGGAAAGCCAAGCGAAGGAGGAAACCTGCTCTTAAATCAGAGCGGTGAAGGAGGATCTAAGTCAAGCCAGAGATATCACGGCTGGGAAGCCCTTTTTGTTGCGGTCGAAGTTCGGAGATCCGAAATATGCCCCTCTGGATCAATTATGGAGTGTTGCAGATGCGTATTCCGACTTGGCAATGAGTGCTACTGATGCGACTAAGTTTTTCAAAGATCAGAAAGATCATGAAGTGGAGAGGTTGTTCTGGTCGCAATTCAGCACTCCAACGTGTCCGTTGTTGTTGAATGAACAAATGGCCAAGAGGGCCGAGCTCCATAGGTTGTCCGAACTTGCCATGAGGTCTGTCATGGATCATCTTTGGCCGAAGGGGCCAAGGCCGAATAGTTATTTTGGTTTAGTGCAATGATTCCTTAGTGTTGTGCCGCATATCGACGCTGTAAAGAGGTTGTAACATCCCAAATTTTCAATTTGGAATGTTATACATTAGATCATCATTGCATATCATATTTTATTTTGCATTTTGGTTGATCCTAGAAAATTCTATGCAACTCAAGGACCCACGGAGAGAGTTGGGGATTTCGTTATTTTAATATTTGAGTTTTCTCAAATTTTGAGAATAGGATCATTTGATTTTATTTATTTTATCATCAATTATATCTATTACAAAAATATGAGAGAGGAAATAAAATGACTTTCCCAAAATAGAGAAATGTTGAGGATTTAATAATAAAATCAAATAAGATTTTATTTCGGAGTTTTTTGGTGTTTTATTTGAATTTAGGAAAAATGTGCGTTTTTCAAAGTTGCATTTAGGGTGCAAATAAATGTTCACTTTGTCGGGCTTGATTTTAGAAGCCCGGGAAAATTTATTTCGGGATTTTTGGAGTCCTTTTAGTATTTCTTTTTATTTTTCTTCCGAGCGTAACTATTTAAAAAAAAGGGGAACCGACCTACGGGCCGTGTCCGACTAGGACTCCCGGCCCATAGGGGCTTTATAAGCCGGCCCACCCCGGGGGGGGAGGGGGAACCCTAGCCCAGTGCCCCGCTCTAGCGCCCCGCCCCAGCCCCGCCGCCGCCGCCCCGCCGCGCCGCTCGCTGCCCCGTCGCGC
>NC_041386.1:416914039-416922192 GCF_002162155.2 Triticum dicoccoides | reverse complement strand
GCCGGAGCCGCCGCCCCGCCGCACGCCCGCCGAGGTTCGCCGCCGCCTCGTAGTCCGTGCCGCCGGTTTTTTTAGAAAACCAAACGGTTTTCCATCGGTTTTTTTAATTTTTGTTTTTTTAGATCTGTTTTTTTCATTTAGGTTAAATACCGAGCGTTCGCTCATTTGTTCGTTTAAACGAACACGTTCATCATTTAGATCTGGATAACGAACGTTCGTTCGTTAATCCGTTCATCATTTTCTTTTCTTGGATTAAATCCGCGATTTTTCTGATCGCGATTCCTGATCCGATTTTCATTTTAGTATAACTTTTCGCTCGTTTATCGGAACCAGGCGATTCAAGCGCCTAGAGTTTCGTCTCGAAACCCTCTATCCGTTTAACCAACTTAAACAAGATTTTTCTACTGTAAAACGTGCCCTAGATCCAGATTACTAGAACGAAGTTGTTTTCTTTCGCCGTTTGACTTTCGTTGCTTCGTTCGATTTGATTCTTTTTCCCAACCGGAGTTCTTAAGTTGAACCTTCTGGTTAGATCTCTTATTTGAGTTTTACCCGTGCATTAGATGAGTACTTATTGTATGCTTGTTTGTTTGTTTGCGATAGAGTATCCTGAGTGCGCCGCCTGTTACTTCGAATCGTTAGGTTTCCCGGATCATCAGCAAGGCAAGTAACACTTTGATCATACCTTTTCTACTACCCAGTTTTATTGCATTAGATCAATCCTCACACATTGCATGATTAGGACCTAATTAAATTGTGGGATGGGAAGTAGATGAGGTAGTACCTATTACCTGTTTATTATCAAACCTTTGGGAGTTACTTCTATGTTTGCTTATTATGCCGTGCTATGCTAGTAGACGTGGATTGGGTGAGTGAAATCCATGACAGATGTGAGATTGTTAATTAATGGTTTATCTAAGGTGGCAACTTAAACACACATCTGGGTGGATTGAGGCACCTGGGTATTCCAGGACTTGCCTGTTTTCTTTTGGACCGCCACCCAGGCTCAAAGGGATCATGAGATTATTCATACTAGAAATTTCCGTGTGCAGCCACAAGCTATTATGGGCTCTAGCATAGTTGACTAAGTCGTGCTAACTCTTACAGTGCTAGACTAGCAAATGTAGGGGATGTAGGTGGTACGGTCTACCCGATCGTAAGGTGCTAGCGCTTCTGAAAGGCTATGTCTCGGTCATCCGTCTTATCAAACACCATGTAGTGCGAGAAAACAAACGGCGAGTCTTGTGGGGAAAAGTGCGCAAACCTCTGCAGAGTGTAACAAACTAATAATGATTAGCTGTGTCCCCGGTTATGGACATCTTGAGTATCTAGTACCTGGATTTTCATGTCAATCTCAACATGTTACTCTAAACTAATTTTGTTGGGTTATGTTTAATGATGATGCTTAATTGGGATTGAGAATGCTGTCAACCATTCTCAATGTTTAACAACCACCATGATAGTAATTAAATTTATTCCTTTGAAGTAGGGAAAAATTGGCTTTACGCAAAACAGTAACCGTAGAGCTTTCCACCAGCCAAATATGCATATAGTATAGCTGTTTCATTCCATTACTCTCTATGTGTTACCTTGCCAACATATTCCATGTGCTGACCCGTTTTCGGGCTGCAATGTTAATGTTGCAGACTTTTCAGACGACGATTAAGGAGTTTTAGGTCGTGGTTCTATACTCAGTGACGCCGTTGGAGTTGATGGACTCACTTATCTTCCAAGCCTTCCGCTGTTATCGTTATTAGATGGCCTTAAGCCATATTTATTGTAATAAGTTCTCTTTTGAGACACTCGATGTATTAAGTGTGTGATTGCTACTCTGCTATAAATCCTCCGAGTACTGTGTGGTGTCAGCATTACTGATCTAGGGATGACACCGGAGCACAGAGATAAGACTGTTTGAGGTCTGGTCGCTACAGAGATGGTATCAGAGCACACGCTGACCGTAGGACACGACCACTAAGCTACAGACCTAGATCACTCTCTTCTCTTCTGACTTCTCATCTTTTCTACTCTTTAGGATGGCGGATGCAAGGAACAAGTTCACACAACCGGATGAAGATACACCCTTTGGACGACACTTGAAGGAAGTCACTAGATACCTGAACATGGGAGTACCAAGCTTCACGGGAACCTACAACGCCACTTTACCTGAAGAAGAGCGCTAGATGACCTAGATCACTCTCTTCTCTTCTGACTTCTCATCTTTTCTACTCTTTAGGATGGCGGATGCAAGGAACAAGTTCACACAACCGGATGAAGATACACCCTTTGGACGGCACTTGAAGGAAGTCACTAGATACCTGAACATGGGAGTACCAAGCTTCACGGGAACCTACAACGCCACTTTACCTGAAGAAGAGCGCTGGATGATTCAAGTTCAAGTTCTAGGAAGAACGTTCATGCCAGTCACTGAGCCCATAGAGTTTTCTTTTGATGCACCAACTTGGAGTCTAGGAAAGAGCATGGCAGCTCACATCGCCATGGGACGCATTGGAGAAGTCTACCGCAAGGATCTCAAGGATACTATCTACCAGATTTGTGGGCGCCGAGATGAACACTGGGAGATGATCAGCACCAGGAAGGATAGATCAATCGTAGATTTTATCCAGGAATTAAACTAGCACATTCGACGCTAGGAGAACCAGATGTGTGCCGACATGATAGATCTGAAGAAGGCTAAGACTAGAATCAAGGAACTGGAGGAAGAACTCAAGGCTACACGTGAAGATTATGAAGAGGAAATTGAAGTATTGGTGGAGAAGAATGATGACCTGATCAAGAAGATTGGAATATTTATGGGAGGCCCGACACCCGTAGATGAAGACGAAGAACCCAAGGAGAACAGCCCGGAAGACTACATCATCATCGACGGCACCGACTCGGAAGCAGATAGTAGCGATGATGACTATGTTGATGAAGCAAGCAGATATTATGGAGTCAACGACCGTAGAATATTTCTAATAGACCACCTCATTAGTAGTAGTAGTCCACCATGTAAATATAGTAGCCCGAGCACTTTTGCGATAGTTAGATCAATTGTATGCCTTTGTTTGATTGATTGAAGTGAATTATTTGCTTTTGCCTCATGTGCATATGGGTAGTGTTTTCTCTTTAGACCCTCTCTATTCTTATATCCCATCTTTTCTAAACCCTCAGATGCCTCCGAGACGTGACCCCGGTTTTGCTTTCCCACCGGAGCTCACCCAGTTGATCCAGCAGCAGAACACATTGATGCAGTTGCTAGTCCAGAATCAGAATCAGGGGAACAACAACAACAACCCACCACCACCACCACCTGTTGACCACTTAGCCCGTTTTCTTAGGCTAAATCCGCCGGTGTTTTCCAGTAGCACCGAGCCGATAGTAGCAGATGATTGGCTCCGCAAGACAACTAGGGAGTTGACCACAGCAGGATGCACAGATGCGGAGAAGGTGAAGTTTGCCGCACATTAGTTAGAAGGACCCGCAGCATCATGGTGGGAGAATTTCACAGCCACTTTCCCAGTAGACACTGTCACATGGGACCAGTTTCAGCAGGCTTTCCGTACTGCCCATGTTTCAGCAGGAGCTATGGCCATGAAGAAGTGTGAGTTTTGCAACTTGCGCCAAGGAGGAAGGATAGTTGGCCAGTATGTGGAGGAATTTAGTAAGTTGGCACGTTATGCCCCAGATGATGTCGCTACGGATGCAGCTAAGCAAGAGAAGTTTTTGGAAGGACTGAATGATGAGTTGAGCATGCAGTTGATGGTAGCCACCTTCAATAACTACCAGGAGTTGGTAGATCGTGCTCTTATGATTGAAGGGAAGCGACAACAAATTGAGAATCGCAAGAGGAAGTATGGACAAGGAAAGTACAATTCAGGAGCTCAGCAGAAGCCACGTTTTACCCCTAGACCGGGAGGACATTTTCAGCATACCCATGGAGGAGGTAGCTCGCACAATCACAATGGCACCAAGAATGGTAATGGCAATGGAGGAAGCAACGGCTAGAACCGCACCAACCCCTCAACCCCAGCCAAGAAGGACTTGAGCCAAGTCACTTGCTATAAGTGTTCGAAGACCGGACATTATGCCAATGAATGTCCTGAAGGCCAAAATGGCAATGGAAGTTCTGGGAAGAAGCCGAACCCTTTCAACAGGGGACATGTGAACCACGTTAGCATGGAGGAGGTTGAAGCTCAGCCCGATGCAGTAATAGGTAAGTTTTTGGTTAAGTCATTTACTGCACTCGTTCTTTTTGATACTGGTGCATCGCATTCATACATCTCAAGGGGATTTGTGGATAAGTATAACCTACCAACCCAAGCCCTTAGGTCACCCATGTTAGTAACCTCGCCCGAAGCAGAGTATGTGGCTAGTCTATGGTGTGATCGGTTACCATTAAGGATTGGTAACTATGTTTTTCCCTCAGACCTAATAGTATTGGTATCTCAAGTATTGGATGTGATATTAGGCATGGATTGGTTATCAAAGTATGAAGGGAATATTGAAGGTGCTAGTAAGTCAATTTTGCTTACCACACCAGAAGGGAGAAGGATCAAGTATGTATCCCGGCATGTGCCAAAGAGGACCCAAGTAAATTCCCTAACAGGAGTTGTTCAGGAGGAAGTACCAGTGGTAAGGGATTTCCCTGATGTATTTCCAGAAGAGTTGCCAGGCATGCCACCGGATAGAGATATTGAGTTCTTGATTGAGATATTGCACGGCACTGGGCCAATATCAAAGAGACCTTATAGGATGCCAGCAAAGGATTTGGTGGAAATTAAGAAGCAGATTAAGGAGTTACTGGATAAGGGATATATTCGCCCAAGTTCTTCACCTTGGGGATCGCCGGTACTTCTAGAGGAGAAGAAGGATGGATCGTTAAGGATGGTTGTTGATTATTGAGGATTGAACGAAGTAACGATCAAGAACAAGTACCCACTACCAATGATCAACGATCTGTTTGATCGATTGCAAGGAGCTAAGGTATTTTCCAAGATTGATCTGCAATCAGGATACCACCAATTGAAGATTCGAGAACAGGATATTCCGAAGACAACTTTTACCACCAGGTATGGGCTATATGAGTATACCGTTATGTCATTTGGTCTAACTAACGCGCCTGCCTACTTTATGAACATGATGAACAAACTGTTTATGGAGTTTTTGGATAAGTTCGTCATAGTGTTCATTGATGATATCCTGGTTTATTCGAAGAATGAAGAGGAGCATAAGGAGCATTTGTGTTTGGTACTGGGAAAGCTCAGAGAACACCAATTATATGCCAAGTTCAGCAAATGCGAGTTTTGGTTGAAAGAAGTAGGATTCCTTGGACACGTTATATCCGGAGAAGGTATAGCAGTAGATCCCGCTAAAGTTGAAATTGTGACCAAGTGGGAAGCCCCAACAACAGTTGGAGAGATCCAAGTTTTCTTGGACTCGCAGGATACTACCGGAGATTTATTGAGAATTTCTCAAACATTGCGAAGCCTATGACCGAGTTGTTAAAGAAAGATACCAAGTTCACATGGACAGAGGAGTGTGAGGCTAGTTTTCAGGAGTTGAAGAAACGCTTGGTTACCTCACCAGTGTTGATTTTGCCAGACCAGACCAAAGATTATGAGGTGTACTGCGACGCTTCACGTCGAGGACTTGGAGCAGTGCTTATGCAGGAAGGGAGAGTTGTTTCATATGCCTCAAGACAACTGAAGCCCCATGAGTTGAATTATGCTACACATGATTTGGAGTTAGCAGCCATAGTGCATGCTTTGAAAACATGGAGACATTTCCTCATTGGAAACCATTGTGAGGTGTACACAGATCATAAGAGTTTGAACATTTTCACACAGAAGGAGTTGAATCTCAGACAAAGGAGATGGTTGGAGCTTATCAAAGATTATGATATGAAATTACATTATCATCCCGGAAAGGCTAATGTAGTAGCTAACGCATTAAGCCGTAAGAGCCATGTCAATACGTTAATGACGGGAGAAATACCCAAGGAGTTAGCAGAAAATCTTCGTGAACTATGTTTGGAAATAGTTCCGAGAGGCTATGTAGCAGCATTGGAGATTCAGTCAACCTTGATGGATAAAATCAGGGAAGCTCAGAAGACTGACAAAGAGGTTGCCGCTATAAAGAAGAACCTGAGCAAAGGAAAAGCTAAAGGATTTTGTGAGGATGAGCACGATACCCTATGGTTTGAAGACCGTGTTTATGTGCCCAATAACCCGGAGATCAGGAAGTTGATTTTGCAAGAGGCACATGATTCACCGTATTCGATTCACCCAGGAAATACCAAAATGTATTTGGATTTGAAGGATATTTTCTGGTGGACCGGAATGAAGAAGGATATAGTGGAGTATGTAGCAGTTTGTGATGTATGCCAGAGAGTAAAGGCAGAGCATCAAAAGCCAGCAGGATTGTTACAACCATTGTCGATACCCGAATGGAAGTGGGATAAGCTAGGCATGGATTTTATCACGGGTTTGCCCAGGACTCATTCAGGCTATGACTCAATTTGGGTTGTAGTTGATCGATTAACGAAAGTAGCTCATTTCATCCCAGTAAGACCACTTACACCAGTGCTAAGTTGGCAAAGATATACATGACCAGAATAGTATGTCTGCATGGAGTTCCGAGGAGTATCGTATCTGATAGAGGAACCTAGTTTACCTCAAAGTTCTGGAAGCAGTTGCACGAAACTTTGGGTACCAGGCTAGAATTCAGTACAACTTTTTCATCCACAAACAGATGGACAGACCGAGAGAGTCAATCAGATTTTGGAGGATATGCTGAGAGCTTGTGCGCTAGATTATGGATCTAGTTGGGACAACAATCTGCCATATGCCGAGTTCTCTTACAACAACAGTTACCAAACTAGTTTGAAGATGGCCCCTTTCAAAGCTTTGTACGGAACGAGGTGCAGGACACCGCTGTCGTGGAACGAAGTTGGAGACCGCCAGTTGTTTGGACCTGACTTGATTAAAGAGTCTGAACAGAAGGTGAAATTGATTCGCGATAGGCTCAAGGTAGCCCAGTCCAGATAGAAAAGTTATGCAGATTCTAAACGCAAGGAGACAGTTTACGAAGTCGGAGATAGAGCTTATCTTCGAGTATCTCCACTTCGGGGAACAAAGCGTTTTGGAGTTAAAGGGAAGTTAGCGCCACGATTTGTAGGACCATATCGAGTTTTGGAGCGTATGGGAGAAGTGGCCTACCAGTTGGAATTGCCTGAAGGATTGTCAGGAGTGCATGATGTGTTCCACGTTTCTCAGTTGAAGAAGTGTCACGCGGAGATGGCTGACATACCATTGAGAGATATAGTGCCTTTGGAAACTATACAGTTGGATAATGATTTGACCTATGAGGAGAAGCCAGTAAAGATTCTCGAGTTTGCCAGCCGAGTTACCCGCAGCAAAGTTATCAAGTTTTGCAAAGTTCAGTGGAGCCACCACTCAGAGGATGAAGCCACCTGGGAACGAGAGGAAGATTTGCTCAAAGACCACCCTCACCTATTTTCTAGCCAACCCGAATCTCATGGGCGAGATTCATCTTAAGGGGGGTAGGTTTGTAACATCCCAAATTTTCAATTTGGAATGTTATACATTAGATCATCATTGCATATCATATTTTATTTTGCATTTTGGTTGATCCTAGAAAATTCTACGCAACTCAAGGACCCACGGAGAGAGTTGGGGATTTCGTTATTTTCATATTTGAGTTTTCTCAAATTTCGAGAATAGGATCATCTGATTTTATTTATTTTATCATCAATTATTTCTATTACAAAAATATGAGAGAGGGAATAAAATGACTTTCCCAAAATAGAGAAATATTGAGGATTTAATAATAAAATCAAATAAGATTTTATTTCGGAGTTTTTCGGTGTTTTATTTGAATTTAGGAAAAATGTGCATTTTTCCAAATTACATTTTGGGCCCAAATAAATGTTCACTTTGTCGGGCTTGATTTTAGAAGCCCGGGAAAATTTATTTCAGGATTTTTGGAATCCGTTTAGTATTTCTTTTTATTTTTCTTCCGAGCGTAACTATTTAAAAAAAGGGGGGAACCGACCTACGGGCCGTGTCCGACTAGGACTCCCGGCCCGTAGGGGCTTTATAAGCTGGCCCAACCCGGGGGGGGACCCTAGCCCA
>NC_041386.1:416877404-416913497 GCF_002162155.2 Triticum dicoccoides | reverse complement strand
ACCGCCGGTTTTTTTAGAAAACCGAACGGTTTTCTGTCGGTTTTTTTCGGTTTTTTTAGTTTTTGTTTTTTTAGATCGGTTTTTTTCCGTTTAGGTTAAATAGCGAGCATTCGCTCGTTTGTTTGTTTAAACGAACACGTTCATCGTTTAGATCTGGATAACGAACGTTCGTTCGTTAATCCGTTCGTCGTTTTCTTTTCTCGGATTAAATCCGCGATTTTTCTGATCGCGATTCCTAATCCGATTTTCGTTTTAGTATAACTTTTTGCTCGTTTATCGGAATCAGGCGATTCAAGCGCCTAGAGTTTCATCTCGAAACCCTCTATCCGTTTAACCAACTTAAACAAGATTTTTCTACTGTAAAACATGCCCTAGATCCAGATTACTAGAACAAAGTTGTTTTCTTTCGCCGTTTGACTTTCGTTGCTTCGTTCGATTTGATTCTTTTTCCCAACCGGAGTTCTTAAGTTGAACCTTCTGGTTAGATCTCTTATTTGAGTTTTACCCGTGCATTAGATGAGTACTTATTGTATGCTTGTTTGTTTGTTTGCGATAGAGTATCCGGAGTGCGCCGCCTGTTACTTCGAATCGTTAGGTTTCCTGGATCATCAGCAAGGCAAGTAACACTTTGATCATACCTTTTCTACTACCCAGTTTTATTGCATTAGATCAATCCTCACACATTGCATGATTAGGACCTAATTAAATTGTGGGATGGGAAGTAGATGAGGTAGTACCTATTACCTGTTTATTATCAAACCTTTGGGAGTTACTTCTATGTTTGCTTATTATGCCGTGCTATGCTAGTAGACGTGGATTGGGTGAGTGAAATCCATGACAGATGTGAGATTGTTAATTAATGGTTTATCTAAGGTGGCAACTTAAACACACATCTGGGTGGATTGAGGCACCTGGGTATTCCAGGACTTGCCTGTTTTCTTTTGGACCGCCACCCAGGCTCAAAGGGATCATGAGATTATTCATACTAGAAACTTTCGTGTGCAGTCACACGCTATTATGGGCTCTAGCATAGTTGACTAAGTCGTGCGAACTCTTACAGTGGTAGACTAGCAGATGTAGGGGATGTAGGTGGTACGATCTAGCCGATCGTAAGGTGCTAGCGCTTCTGAAAGGCTATGTCTCGGTCATCCGTCTTATCAAACACCATGTAGTGCGAGAAAACAAACGGAGGCGATCGAGTCTTGTGGGGAAAAGTGCGCAAACCTCTGCAGAGTGTAACAAACTAATCATGGTTAGCCGTGTCCCCGGTTATGGACATCTTGAGTATCTAGTACCTGGATTTTCATGTGAATCTCAACATGTTACTCTAAACTAATTTTGTTGGGTTATGTTTAATGATGATGCTTAATTGGGATTGAGAATGCTGTCAACCATTCTCAATGTTTAACAACCACCATGATAGTAATTAAATTTTATTCCTTTGAAGTAGGGAAAAATTGGCTTTACGCAAAACAGTAACCATAGAGCTTTCCACCAGCCAAATATGCATATAGTATAGCTGTTTCATTCCATTACTCTCTATGTGTTACCTTGCCAGCATATTCCATGTGCTGACCCGTTTTCGGGCTGCAACGTTAATGTTGCAGACTTTTCAGACGACGATTAAGGAGTTTTAGGTCGTGGTTCTATACTCAGTGATGCCGTTGGAGTTGATGGACTCACTTATCTTCCAAGCTTTCCGCTGTTATCGTTATTAGATGGCCTTAAGCCATATTTATTGTAATAAGTTCTCTTTTGAGACACTCGATGTAATAAGTGTGTGATTGCTACTCTGCTATAAATCCTCCGAGTACTGTGTGGTGTCAGCATTACTGATCCATGGATGACACCGGAGCACAGAGATCAGACTGTTTGAGGTCTGGTCACTACAGAGATGGTATCAGAGCACATGCTGACTGTAGGACATGACCACTAAGCTACAGACCTAGATCACTCTCTTCTCTTCTAACTTCTCATCTTTTCTACTCTTTAGGATGGCGGATGCAATGAACAAGTTCACACAACCGGATGAAGATACACCCTTTGGACGACACTTGAAGGAAGTCACTAGATACCTGAACATGGGAGTACCAAGCTTCACGGGAACCTACAACGCCACTTTACCTGAAGAAGAGCGCTGGATGATTCAAGTTCAAGTTCCAGGAAGAACGTTCATGCCAGTCACTGAGCCCATAGAGTTTTCTTTTGATGCACCAACTTGGAGTCTAGGAAAGAGCATGGCAGCTCACATCGCCATGGGACGCATTGGAGAAGTCTACCGGAAGGATCTCAAGGATTCTATCTACCAGATTTGTGGGCACCGAGATGAACACTGGGAAATGATCAGCACCAGGAAGGATAGATCAATCGCAGCTTTTATCCAGGAATTAAACCAGCACATTCGACGCTAGGAGAACCAGATGTGTGCTGACATGATAGATCTGAAGAAGGCTAAGACTAGAATCAAGGCAGTCAATCCTCCGTGCCGGATACTGGTCGGGTGATTCCTGCGATCAAAAGTCATCGGGCAGGCCGACCAAGGGTTGAACTTGGGGGTGACGGGCTCCACAGCGTATATGTCTCGGGGTGTGCGCTGGTGCCTCCTCTTTGGTATGTGTGTTGCGTAAATCATGTTCACTGTTTTGACCTCTGGTGGGTGATACATCTCCAACGTATCTAGTTTTCCAAACACTTTTGCTCTTGTTTTGGACTCTAACTTGCATGATTTGAATTGAACTAACCCGGACTGACGCTGTTTTCAGCAGAATTACCATGGTGTTATTTATGTGCAGGAGCAAACGTTCTCGGAATGACCTGAAACTTCACGGAGACACTTTTCAGAAAATAAGAAAAATACCTGCCAAAGATGAAGGCCTGGGGGCCCACCGTCTTGCCACCAGGGTGGGGGTGCGCCTGCCCCCTAGGGTGCGCCCCCTACCTCGTGGGCCCCCTGTTCCCTCTCTGACTCCAACTCTACCTCCATATATTGAGTTTCGATGAGAAAAAAAATCAGGAAGAAGAAATCATCGCGTTTTACGATACGGAGCCGCCGCCAAGCCCTAAGACCTCTCAGGAGGGCTGATCTGGAGTCCGTCCGGGGCTCCGGAGAGGGGAATTCGTCGCCATCGTCATCATCAACCATCTTCCATCACCAATTTGATGATGCTCACCGCCATGCGTGAGTAATTCCATCGTAGGCTTGCTGGATGTTGATGGGTTGGATGGAATCTATCATGTAATCGAGTTAGTTTTGTTAGGGTTTGATCCCTAGTGTCCACTATGTTCTGAGATTGATGTTGCTATGACTTTGCTATGCTTAATGCTTGTCACTAGGGCCTGAGTGCCATGATTTGAGATCTGAACCTATTATGTTTTCATCAATATATGAGTGTTCTTGATCCTATCTTGCAAGTCTATAGTCACCTATTATGTGTTATGATCTGTTAACCCTGAAGTGACAATAATCGAGATACTTACCGGTGATGACCGTAGTTTGAGGAGTTCATGTATTCACTATGTGTTAATGCTTTGTTCCGGTTCTCTATTAAAAGGAGACCTTAATATCCCTTAGTTTCCGTAAGGACCCCGCTGCCACGGGAGGGTAGGACAAAAGATGTCATGCAAGTTCTTTTCCATAAGCACGTATGACTATGTTCAAAATACATGCCTACATTATATCAATGAACTGGAGCTAGTTCTATGTCACCCTTGGTTATGACTGTTACAAGATGAACCGCATCCGGCATAATTCTCCATCACCGATCCATTGCCTATGAGCTTTCCATATATTGTTCTTCGCTTATTTACTTTTCCGTTGCTATTGCTATCATCACTACAAAATACCAAAATCATTACTTTTACTACTGTTACCTTTTGCTACCGTTATCACCACTATCATATTACTTTGCTACTAAACACTTTGCTGCAGATATTAAGTTTCCAGGTGTGGTTGAATTGACAACTCAGCTGCTAATACTTGAGAATATTCTTTGGCTCCCCTTGTGTTGAATCAATAAATTTGGGTTGAATACTCTACCCTCGAAAACTATTGCGATCCCCTATACTTGTGGGTTATCAAGACTATTTTCTAGCGCCGTTGCCGGGGAGCATAGCTGTATTCTTTGAGTCACTTGGGATATATATCTGCTTATCATTATGAAGAACTTGAGAGATCCAAAAACCAAGATCTATCCCTCAACTATGAGGGGAGGTAAGGAACTGCCATCTAGCTCTGCACTTGATTCACCTTCTGTTTTGAGTAAGCTTGCGACACCTACACCTCCTTCTGCTATTCGTTCTGATATGTCGCATGTTATTGATGATGCCACTTCTGCTATGCATGATACTTCTGATGAAACTACCTCTATGACTGATACTACTATGCCACTTAGTGTTTTTCTTGATGAACAACTTCCTAGGGCTAGAGAAATTGAAAATATTGAACCCGATGATACTGATGAAAGTGATGATGAAGAACCACTTGCCATCCCTAAGGGTTATGTTTTTGATCAAGATGCTTCTTTAGCTATTTTAGCTTGCAGAAATAGAACTGAACTTAAAAGATTATTAGCTAAATGGAGTAAGCAATCTCTAAATGCTAGAATGAAACTTGATCCTGCTTTTGCTACTTCACCTATCTTTGTTACTGATAAGGATTATGAATGCTCTGTTGATCCTGATATAATTACTTTGATTGAATCTGATCCTTTTCATGGTTATGAATCTGAAACTGTTGTGGCACATCTTACTAAACTGAATGATATAGCCACCCTATCACTAAAGATGAGAGAACTCGCTACTTTTATATCCTTAAAATATTTCCGTTCTCATTAAAGGGTGATGCTAAGATATGGTTTAATTCTCTTGATCCTGGTTGTGTGTGTAGTCCCCAGGATATGATTTATTACTTCTTTGCTAAATATTTCCCTGCTCATAAGAAACAAGCTGCTTTAAGGGATACAAATAATTTTGTGCAAATTGAAGAAGGGAGTCTCCCACAAGCTTGGGGGAGGCTTCTCCAATTACTTAATGCTTTGCCTGATCATCCTCTTAAGAAAAATGAAATACTTGATATCTTTTATAAAGGACTAACCGATGCCTCCAGAAATTACCTGGATAGTTGTGCTGGTTCTGTTTTCAGGGAAAGAACACCGGATGAAGCTGAAATTCTATTGAATAATATGTTGACAAATGAAAATAATTGGACACCTCCGGAGCCAATTCCTGAGCCTATTCCTAAATCAACTTTGAAGAAGAGGGGTATTCTATTTCTCGGTCCTGAAGATATGCAAGAGGCAAAGAAATCTATGAAAGAAAAAGGTATTGAAGTTGAAGATGTTAAGAATTTACCTCCTATCGAAGAAATACGTGGTCTTAATTTACTGCCTGTTGAAGAAACATGTAATCCAAATCCTTTACCTATTGAAGAAACTCATGGTCTTGATAACCCGACACAGGTAGTAAAGGTAAATTCTCTCTATAGATATGATAAAGCTGTAATCCCATTTACTAAAATTGCTAGCCCATGCTTAGATGAGTTTGATACATTTATGGCTAAGCAAGAAGACTTTAATGCTTATTTTCGTAGATAATTAAAATATGCTTGGAAACTTGAGTGATTATATGGCTAATGTTAAAAGTGAACTTAAACTTATTAGTAAACATGCTTCTATGGTTACCACACAGGTAGAACAAGTACTTAAAGCTCAAAATGATTTGCTCAATGAATTGAATAGTAAAGATAATGATAATGCTGTTAGAGTGGCTACTAGAACTGGTAGAATGACTCAGGAACCTTTATATCCTAAAGGCCACCCTAAGCGAATTGAGAAAGATTCTCAGAGAAATAATTTAGATGCACCTAGTTCTTCTAAAAAGAAGAAAAAGAAAAATGATAGGACTTTGCATGCTCCTAGTGATCCTATTGTTGAAACACCTGAGAATCCAAATGATATTTCTATTTCTGATGCTGAAACTCAACCTGGTAATGAACCTGAAACCAATGATAATGTTAATGGTAATGTTCATGATGATGCTCAACCTAGTAATGATAATGACATAGAAATTGAACCTCCTGCTGATCTTGATAACCCACAATCAAAGAATCAACGTTATGATAAGAAAGACTTTGTTGCTAGGAAACATGGTAAAGAAAGAGAACCTTGGGTTCAGAAACCCATGCCCTTTCCTCCCAAACCATCCAAGAAAAAGGATGATGAGGAGTTTGAGCACTTTGCTGAAATGATTAGACCTATCTTTTTGTGTATGCGATTAACTGATATGCTTAAAAACAATCCTTATTGTAAGTATATGAAAGATATTATTACAAATAAAAGAAAGATACCAGAAGCTGAAATTTCCACCACGCTTGCTAATTATACTTTTAAGGGTGGAATACCAAAGAAACTTGGAGATCCAGGAGTACCCACTATACCATGCTCTATTAAAAGAAATTATGTTAAAACTACTTTATGTGATCTTGGAGTCGGTGTTAGTGTTATGCCTCTCTCTTTATATCGTAGACTTGATTTGAATAAGTTTACACCTACTAAAATATCTTTGCAAATGGCTGATAAATCAACTGTTATACCTGTCGGTATTTGTGAGGATGTGCCTGTTGTAGTTGCAAACGTTACTATTTTAACGGACTTTGTTATTCTTGATATTACCGAGGACGATAGTATGTCTATTATTCTTGGAAGACCCTTTTTGAATACTGCAGGGGCTGTTATTGAGTGCACTAAAGGCAATGTAACTTTCATGTTAATGGTAATGAGCATACGGTAATGTTTCCGAGGAAACAACCTCAAGTTCATAGTATCAACTCTATTGGAAAAATTCCATCGATTATATTTGGAGGTTTTGAATTTCCTCTTCCTACTGTCAAGAATAAATATGATATTCTTATTATTGGGGATGTGCATATCCCCATTGAGGTAACATAGTGTTATTCGAAATTTCTCTGGTTCCATGTTATTCGGAATGAGTTCGTTAACAAGACTTGATCAACCTTGTTAGTGGATTCCTTTTGATGATCATGAGATGGATGAAACTAGAAGGCACAACCTTGTGTACCCCACTTTTACTTTCTGTTATTTATATTAAATAAAATAAAAATAAATATTTTTCCATCTGTTATCTGATTATCCGTGCAATATAAAAATACCTCGAAAATAAAAGTTCTCCAAATGCCCTGAAATTTAAATATGATTTTTTCGAGAATATTTGAGGATTTATGTAACAGAGAACACACCAGGGGGGCCAACCACCTTGCCACGAGGGTGTAGGGGGCGCCCACCCCCCTAGAGCGCGCCCCCTGCCTCGTGGGCCCACGGTGGCCCTCCTCGACTTATCCTTTCACCCATACACTTTAGCTTCCTCCCCCAAACACGAATAACCAGCTCCATCACGAGTTCTAGCTCACTTTGCTGCCATTTTCGATCTCCTTGCTCAAAGCACCTCTCACAAAACTGCTTGGGGGAGATTGTTCCTTGGTATGTGACTCCTCCATTGGTCCAATTAGTTTTTGTTCTAGTGCTTTATTCATTGCAAAAAAATTCTGCTTAGGTGACCCTGTTCTTGAGCTTGCATGCCAAATTTATATGGTTCCAAGTAGTTTTAATGCATGATATAGGCCCTAAGCACTTGTAGGAGTAGTTACTATCAATATTATTGAGTTTGGTTTACTTTTATTTTGAAGTTACTAAAAATTTCAGAATTTTTCAGAAAATGATGAGGAGACTTTTGAGGGGCTCATCGAGCCAAAGCTTGATGGAAAAGACACCAAAGCCTAAGTATAATCTGCTCGCACTGCGGAGGTTCGGGCGTGTGAATGGCCTTCCGAGGATTTCTTAAGAGCAGCCGGGATTTATGAAGATTTTCATGAGTTGGCTCAGACTGTAGGCCTTACCGCTTTCCTCCACGACGAATGCGATCAGTATCTCTTGCTCATAAATACCTTTGTGCAAAACTTTCATTTTCATTCTAGGAACTCACCACCTACGGTGGAGTTCCATTTATATGATGAGCATAAGGAGATGTCACTTTATGATATTTGTTGGATTTGTTTAGTCCCTTTTGAGGGAAACACAGAAGAACCACATCATGATGATGTGGAGCGATTTATTGACACTATCACCGTACGGGAAACAAGGAAGGTTTCCGATGCACGAATCACTAGCATACACTTTCCTGTTTTACGTTACTTTGCATTATTTGCTAGTCGTTGCTCAATTGGTCGCGGGAACTGTGGAAACCTGAGTATCCCTGATATTATTATTTTGCACCACAGTCTATATGGTGATAACTCTGTTAGCATGGGCGGCAATATTGCCAAACGGTTAAGTCTGAACCATACCAAGGGCCCCATCTTTGGAGGCATCTATGCTACACGCCTAGCTGCACATTTTAACATACCTATTAGGCATGCTAAGAAGGAAGAAAAAGTGCTGCCTCATGTTTATCTAGATTATAAAAGTATGGTAGCAAATGATTTTATTGTTAAGAATAGGGAAGGAGAGCTTAAATATCAATTGTTCTTTGATAAACATCATCCTGAGACTATTACCTTGCGTGCTCCTTCTTTGTTTGATTTGACTGTAGGCACGTACCTTGTTCCGTTGACGGCTATCCACGCCTACCGGAACCCTGCACCAGCCGAGGAGCCAGAGCCGGAACCACAATTTGATCCTTCACGACAGTCTAACTACCAGTTGAATCCGGAGATGATTGTTAGCCAGTGGCAATCGGAGCCTTCCTCCTCTTATTCGCAGTACGACCCCAACTATTATTATGGATATCAGCCAGGCCAGCCATGGCCATACACCAACTTAGGCCAAAAGCCTAAGCTTGGGGGAGTATGTATTTCTCACTGACATTACATTTATGCTCACACACTCATTGCTAGATGTCGGTGCTCATACTTTTTCATTGTATCATCCATGCTAGCTTATTTTCCTTTTTTTATGCTTTCTTCTTGTGTGTTTAATAAACCTTAAGAGAAAACCAAAAAATTAGTTGTAGCTTTTAAAAAGTTTACTTTCCATGCTTGTAGTAGTAATTAAAAAGAAAACCCAAAAATATTTCCTATTCTTCTTTTGCTTGTTGGGAGCTTTCCTATGTAAATAGTTTTATTTCCTTTCTTTTCTTTAGGGGTCGATAGGACAAGACCATGATTAAATTGTTGAAGTGGCCCTTATATGCATTATTTTTGATGTGACAAAAGAGCCCATATTGCCTTGTCTTCTCATGTTTATTGATTGCCTGCACATTCCAGCTTAGTCCAATGCACATGCACTATTATTATTATTATTCACATCGTTCGGTCGTGCAAGCGAAACGCAATTATGGTGTTATATGATGGACTGACTGAGATGAGAAAAGCTGGTATGAACTCGACCTCTTTTGTTTTTGTAAATATGGTTAGTTCATCATTCCTGATTCAGCCTATTATGAATAAACATGTTTGCAATGACAACTAGAGATCATAGTTTCTTATGCCATGCTTGATTAGCTATGAGTTATAATGGTTTACCTTGCATGCCAACATGCTATTAAAATGGTTATCATGTGGTATGATAGGGTGGTATCCTCCTCTGAATGATTTAAGTGACTTGACTTGGCACATGTTCATGCATGTAGTTGAAACAAAATCAACATAGCCTTCACGATATTTATGTTCATGGTGGATTATATCTTACTCATGCTTGCATTCAGTGTTGATTAATTTTAATGCATGTTCATGACTGTTGTTGCTCTCTAGCTGGTCGCTTCCCAGCCTTTTGCTAGCCTTCACCTATACTAAGCGGGAATACTGCTTGTGCATCCAAACTCCTTAAACCCCAAAGTTATTCCACATGAGTCCACTATACCTACCTATATACGGTATCTACCTGCCGTTGCAAGTAAATTTGTATGTGCCAAACTCTAAACCTTCAAATAAATATCCTATTTTGTATGCTCGAATAGCTCATGTATTAACTAGGATTGTATGTGTCTTCCATGTTAGGCGGGTTATTCTCAAGAGGAGTGGACTCTGCTCCTCACTCACGAGATAAATGGTTGGTCACCGGGATGCCCAGTCCCATGCTTTATGCAAACTAAATCAAAATAGTTGCAAACAAAACTCCCCCAGGGACTCTTGTTAGTTGGAGGCACTCGTTGTTTTGAGCAAGCCATGGATTGATGCTTGTGGTGGAAGGGGGAATATAAACTTTACCATTCTGTTTGGGAACCGCCTATAATGTGTGTAGCATGGAAGATATCGCCATCTCTTGGTTGTTATGTTGACAATGAAAGTATAACGCTCAAAATATTATTCACCTCTATTTCAAAACTGAGCTCTGGCACCTCTACAAATCCCTGCTTCCCTCTACGAAGGGCCTATCTATTTACTTTTATGCTGAGTCATCATCCTCTTATTAAAAAGCACCAGTTGGAGAGCACTGCTGTCATTTGCATTCATTACTATTAGTTTACATTGAGTATGACTTGACTGGATCTCTTTTACCATGAATTACAATGTCTAGTCAGTCCTTGGTCTTTAAAGGTGCTCTGCATTTATGTTTTGCGATCTCAGAAAGGGCTGGCGAGATACCATCACGTTATATCATATTATGATTGTTTTGAGAAAGTGTTGTCATCCAAGTTTTATTATTATGGCTCGCTAGTTGATTATGCTATTGATATGAGTAAACTTGAGACCTATGCGTTATTGGAAATGTGGTTAGTTATTATCTTTGCTGAAAACTTGAATGCTGGCTTTACATATTTACAACAACAAGAGCAAACAGAGTTTGTAAAAGTTTTTCTTTATCACTTTCAGTTTGTCAACTGAATTGCTTGAGGACAAGCAAAGGTTTAAGCTTGGGGGAGTTGATATGTCTCCAACGTATCTACTTTTCCAAACACTTTTGCCCTTGTTTTGGACTCTAACTTGCATGATCTGAATGGAACTAACCCGGACTGACGCTGTTTTCAACAGAATTACCATGGTGTTATTTATGTGCAGGAGCAAACGTTCTCGGAATGACCTGAAACTTCACGGAGACACTTTTCAAAAAATAATAAAAATACCTGCCAAAGATGAAGGCCAGGGGGGCCACCGTCTTGCCACGAGGGTGGGGGCGCGCCCCCTACCTCGTGGGCCCCCTGTTGCCTCTCCGACTCCAACTCTACCTCCATATATTGAGTTTCGATGAGAAAAAAATCAGGGAGAAGAAATCATCGTGTTTTACGATACGGAGCCGCCGCCAAGCCCTAAAACCTCTTGGGAGTGCTGATCTGGAGTCCGTTCGGGGCTCCGAAGAGGGGAATCCGTCATCATCAACCATCCTCCATCACCAATTTCATGATGCTCACCATCGTGCGTGAGTAATTCCATCGTAGGCTTGCTGGACGATGATGTGTTGGATGGGATCTATCATGTAATCGAGTTAGTTTTGTTAGGCTTTGATCCCTAGTGTCCACTATGTTCTGAGATTGATGTTGCTATGACTTTGCTATGCTTAATGCTTGTCAATAGGGCCCGAGTGCCATGATTCCAGATCTGAACCTATTATGTTTTCATCAATATATGAGTGTTCTTGATCCTATCTTACAAGTCTATAGTCACCTATTATGTGTTATGATCCGTTAACCCCAAAGTGACAATAATCGGGATACTTACCGGTGATGACTGTAGTTTGAGGAGTTCATGTATTCACTATGTGTTAATGCTTTGTTCCGGTTCTCTATTAAAAGGAGACCTTAATATCTCTTAGTTTCCGTAAGGACCCCGCTACCATGGGAGGGTAGTACAAAAGATGTCATGCAAGTTCTTTTCCATAAGCACGTATGACTATGTTCGGAATACATGCGTACATTATATCAATGAACTGGAGCTAGTTCTGTGTCACCCTAGGTTATGATTGTTACATGATGAATCACATCTGGCATAATTCTCCATCACCGATCCATTGCCTACGAGCTTTCCATATATTGTTCTTCGCTTATTTACTTTTCTGTTGCTATTGCTATCATCACTAGAAAATACCAAAAACATTACTTTTACTACTGTTACCTTTTGCTACCGTTATCACCACTATCATATTACTTTGCTACTAAACACTTTGCTACAGATATTAAGTTTCCAGGTGTGGTTGAATTGACAACTCAGCTGCTAATACTTGAGAATATTCTTTGGCTCCCCTTGTGTCGAATCAATAAATTTGGGTTGAATACTCTACCCTCGAAAACTGTTGTGATCCCCTATACTTGTGGGTTATCAGGGGAACTTTTCTGTCCCCCAGTGTTCGGCTGGCGAGGCTCATCCTCCTCTTCGCTTGGTGTCTCCCTCCCCTTGTGTTCGGCATTTAGCTTGCCGGCTTGCTTGAAGACCTAGCATTCTCTGTTGGTGTGGTTTGCCGGTTTGTCGGAGGTGCCATGAATCTGACATAATATGTCTAGAATCTTGTTTAGGCTGGACGATCCATCTCTCCTGGCTTTATTTCGCTTTTTCTGTTGACTGGGTCGAGAGCCCCTGAATCTGGCGTTTCCCGCCGTGTTGTCTGGGTTGTCTTCATTGTTTCGACGCTTGCTTTTATTGCGTCGTGGTTTCCCGTTGCCATCCCTGACTTCGGATGTGCCTGGGTTGCTGGTGCCGCTACGGGCTAGCCAACTGTCTTTGGCCGCGCAAAAGCGGGTCATAAGGCCTGTTAGGCTGTCATTGTCCTTGGTTTTTCCTGGCCGAGGTGTCTGGCGAGCCATTCGTCCCGGACACAGTGCTTGAAAGCCGCTAGGGCTTCGGCATCCAGGCAGTCGACGATTTGATTCTTCTTCGTGAGAAATCTGTTCCAAAGTTTTCGGGCTGACTCCCTCGGCTGTTGAATTATGTGACTTAAATCGTTTGCATCCGGACGTCGGACATAGGTCCCTTGAAAATTGGCCTTAAAAGCATCCTCAAGCTCCTCCCAGCTTCCAATTGAGTTTTTGGGGAGGCTTTTCAGCCAGTACCAAGCTGGTCCTTTCAACTTGAGGGGCAGGTATTTGATGGCGTGGAGATCATCTCCGTGAGCCATGTGGATGTGAAGGATAAAGTCCTCAATCCATACCCCAGGGTCTGTCGTTTCATCGTATGCCTCTATGTTCACGGGTTTGAATCTCTCTGGAAATTCGTGGTCCAGCACCTCATCGGTGAAGCTTAGGGGTGCGTGACACCCCTGTATTTTGATGTGTCATGGCATTCTTCGGACGGTTGCGGCGTTTGGTTTTGATTCCAAGATGTTATTCGGTCAGTATAGTCGTTTGGGCGGCCATGATCCTATGCCGGAGCGCGCTTCATAGACCCGTAGATGGACCTGGTCATACCGGCTTTTTTGTGCGGGTCTTCACGTAAATCGTGTGCTGACTTGTGTGCGGCGTCGTTAGCCGCTCTGTCGCGACCACGGGGTGGTCGATCCGGTTGATCGGTCGTTTTATTTTTTGGCTGAATGGGATCTAAAGCCCCATCATCGAATTCAGGCAGCAGCTTGCACTTTGGATAGCTCTTTGTGTGGCGACTGTCGCCGTACTTTTCTTTAGTGTCAAGCACTTTGTTCCATCTGCTGTTGAGCGTATTCTGCGTGGCCTTAAACCTTTGCTTCTACTTCTTCAGGCTCCTCGCGGTGGCGATAAGCCTTCTACGGAGGTTCTCTTGTTCCAAATGCCTTTCCGAGATGGTGTGTGCATCGTCGTCCGGACTGTAAACCTCTCCAAGGACAGGTTGATGGGCTCTACCCTCGGTGTCGCCGTGATCGGACAACGGCTCTATACTATGTTCGCCGTCCGCTGGCTCATCCTGCTCCCTCGCTGGGTCCATGTGGTCGTCTCTTCCTTTGGAGTCAACCGGGGTATTATTCTTTCTTGCGCTGTTATCACTATTTTTGCTAAGGCAGGATTTGGAGCGGCGCCTACGTCGTCGCTTTGGTTGCTTCTCGAGCGGCGCCCCCGTTCCTCGTCTTTGTTTTCTGTGGGTGTATCCACCATGTATATATCGTGTGATGAACTGGATGTCCAGCGCCCTGTGAGCGGTGGTTCCTGTTTCTCTCCTGCATCGTCGTCCATACCGTCGATGTCTTCGGAGTCGAAATCAAGCATGTCGGTTAGGTCGTCGACAATGGCTATTAAGTGGGTGGTGGGTGGGGAACGAATTCCTTCGTCGTCCACATCCCACTCGAGCTGGACATAGTTCGGCCGAGGGTCTCCTGACAAGGAGAGAGACCTCAATGAATTTAGCACGTCGCCCAAGGGCGAGTGCTGAAAGATATCCACGGAGGTAAACTCCATGATCGGTGCCCAGTCAGATTCGATAGGCACGGACGCAAGTGGTTCGGAGCCTGTGGCCGGGGACGAATCCAAGGGTCCGGTAACACAGGTCTCATAGGAGGTGAAGTCAGTATTCGGCTCTATTGCCGCTGAGTGTGCGGCCTCCGTGGCGGGGTATATGCACCCGTCCTCGGACGACGCAATCTGCTCTGGATTGAGGGCCGGAGTAGCCACAGGTTTGATCTCCCGAACACCGTCCGACGGCAGAGCTAAGTCATGCTCCTCATGACTGTGCGGTGCACCTGACATGGGCTCGAATCCGTCGAAGATCAAGTCTCCGCGGACATCGGCAGTATAGTTCAAGCTTCCAAACCTGACCTGATGACCAGGGGTGTAGCTCTCGATCTGCTCCAGATGGCCAAGCGAGTTGGCCCGTAGTACGAAGCCGCCGAATACGAAGATCTGTCTAGGGAGAAAAACCTCACCCTGGATCGCATCGTTGCCGATGATCGAAGAAGCCATAAAGCCCTTATCGTGATGGCACAGTGGAACTCTCAATGAAAGCACCAATGTCGGTGTCAAAACCAGCGGATCCCGGGTAGGGGGTCCCGAACTGTGCGTCTAAGGCTGATGGTAATAGGAGGCAGGGGACACAATGTTTACCCAAGTCTGGGCCCTCTCGATGGAGGTAATACCCTACTTTCTACTTGATTGATCTTGATGATATGAGTATTACAAGAGTTGATCTACCACGAGATCATAAAGGCTAAACCCTAGAAGCTAGCATATGATTATGATTCTTGTCGTCCTACGGACTAAACCCTCCGGTTTATATAGACACCGGAGGGGGCTAGGGTTACACAGAGTTAGTTACAAGGGAGGAGATCTACATATCCGAATTGCCAAGCTTGCCTTCCACGCAAAGGAGAGTCCCACCCGGACACGGGACGAAGTCTTCAATCTTGTATCTTTATAGTCCAAAAGTCTGGCAACAATATATTGTCCGGCTGTCCGAGGACCCCCTAATCCAGGACTCCCTCAATCACCAAAATATACATCAAGTGAATCAATAGAATACCCCATTGTCACCACGGGTATCCCAGGCAAGACATACATCAAGTGTTCTCAAATCCTTAAAGACTCAATCCGATAAGATAACTTCAAAGGGAAAACTCAATACATTACAAGAAGGTAGAGGGGGAGAAACATCATAAGATCCAACTATAATAGCAAAGCTCGTGATACATCAAGATCGTGCCAAATCAAGAACGCGCGAGAGAGAGAGATCAAACACATAGCTACTGGTACATACCCTCAGCCCCGAGGGTGAACTACTCCCTCCTCGTCATGGAGAGCGCCGGGATGATAAAGATGGCCACCGAAGAGGGATTCCCCCTTTGACAGGGTGCCGAAACGGTTCTAGATTGGTTTTCGGTGGCCACAGAGGCTTGTGGCGGTGGAACTCCTGATCTAGGTTATTTTCTGGAGGTTTCTGTATTTATAGGATTTTTTTGCGTCGGGAGCAAGTCAGGAGGGTCCCTCAGTTGTCCACAAGATAGGGCGGCGCACCCGGGGGGTAGGGCACGACCCCACCCTCGGGGACGGCCCGACACTCCTCCGGCCTAACTCTTTTACTCCGGGGGCTTCTTTGGGTCCATAAAAAATCGTCAAAAATTGGCATGTCCATTGGACTCCGTTTGGTATTCCTTTTCTGTAAAACTAAAAAACAAGGAAAAACAGAAACTGGGACTGGGCTCTAGGTTAATAGGTTAGTCCCCAAAATCATATAAAATAGCATATAAATGCATATAAAACATCCTACATGGATAATATAATAGCATGGAATAATAAAAAATTATAGATAGGTTGGAGACGTATCAACATCCCATCCGAGGTTTTATTTTTCCTGAAACATCGACAACCCAATTTATGTATTTTGGACCGCTACGGTCGAAACGGGGGTCCTGTTCATCGGGAGGGGTGTGGCGTACCGCAAAACGGGACTCCACGGGATACTGTTCATTGCAACCTCTTGAGCATTGCGTTGGTTTTCCCTTGAAGAGGAAAGGGTGATGCAGCAAAGTAGCGTAAGTATTTCCCTCAGTTTTTGAGAACCAAGGTATCAATCCAGTAGGAGGCCACACACGAGTCCCTCACACCTACACAAACAAATAAACTACTCGCAACCAACGCAATAAAGGGGTTGTCAATCCCTTCACGGTAACCTACGAGAGCGAGATCTGATAGATATGATAAGATAATATTTTTGGTATTTTTATGATAAAGATGCAAAGTAAAGAAAGCAAAATAAACAGAAAAAGAAATAGCTTGTTGACAGAAGATTAATATGATGAAAAATAGACCCGGGGGCCATAGGTTTCACTAGTGGTTTCTCTCGAGAGCATAAGTATTACGGTGGGTGAACAAATTACTGTTGAGCAATTGACATAATTGAGCATAGTTATGAGAATATCTAGGTATGATCATGTATATAGGCATCATGTCCGAGACAAGTAGACCGACTCCTGCCTGCATCTACTACTATTACTCCACACATCGACTGCTATCCAGCATGCATCTAGAGTATTAAGTTCAAGGAACAGAGTAACGCTTTAAGCAAGATGACATGATGTAGAGGGATAAAGTCATGCAATATGATGTAAAGCCCATCTTGTTATACTCGATGGCAACAATACAATATGTGCCTTGCTGCCCCTACTGTCACTGGGAAAGGACACTGCAAGATTGAACCCAAAGCTAAGCACTTCTCCTATTGCAAGAAAGATCAATCTAGTAGGCCAAACCAAACTGATAATTCGAAGAGACTTGCAAAGATAACCAATCATACATAAAAGAATTCAGAGAAGATTCAAATATTGTTCATAGATAAACTTGATCATAAACCCACAATTCATTGGTCTCAACAAACACACCGCAAAAGAAGATTACATCGAATAGATCTCCATAAGAGAGGGAGAGAACTTTGTATTGAGATCCAAAAAGAGAGAAGAAGCCATCTAGCTAATAACTATGGACCCGAAGGTCTGGAGTAAACTACTCACACTTCATCGGAGAGGCTATGGTGTTGATGTAGATGCCCGGTGGAGCTCCGGAAAAGGCCCCAAGATGGGATCTCGTGGATATAGAAAGTTACGACGGTGGAATTATGGTTTTGGCTCTGTATCTGGTAGTTTGGGGGTACGTAGGTATATACAGGAGGAAGGAGTACGTCGGTGGAGCAACACTGGCCCCATGAGGGTGGAGGGCGCGCCTGGCAGGGTAGGTGCGCCCCCTACCTCGTGCCTTCCTGGTAGCTTTCATGACGTAGGGTCCAAGTCCTCTGGATCATGTTCGTTCCGAAAATCACGTTCCCGAAGGTTTCATTCCATTTAGACTCCGTTTGATATTCTTTTTCTACGAAACTCTGAAATAGGCAAAAAAGAGCTATTCTGGGCTGGGCCTCCAGTTAATAGGTTAGTCCCAAAAATAATATAAAAGTGTATAATAAAGCCCAATAATGTCCAAAACAAGATATAATATAGCATGGAACAATCAAAAATTATAGATACGTTGGAGACGTATCAGGCATCCCCAAGCTTAATTCCTGCTCGTCCTCGAGTAGGTAAATGATAAAAACAGAATTTTTGATGTGGAATGCTACTTGGCATAATTTCAATGTAATTCTCTTAATTGTGGTATGAATATTCAGATCCGAAAGATTCAAGACAAAAGTTTAATATTGACATAGAAATAATAATACTTCAAGCATACTAACTAAGCAATCATGTCTCTTCAAAATAACATGGCCAAAGAAAGTTATCCCTACAAAATCATATAGTCTGGCTATGCTCCATCTTCACCACATAAAGTATTTAAATCATGCACAACCCTGATGACAAGCCAAGCAGTTGTTTCATACTTTTGGTGTTCTCAAACTTTTTCAATCTTTACGCAATACATGAGCGTGAGCCATGGACATAGCACTATATGTGGAATAGAATGGTGGTTGTGGAGAAGACAAAAAGGGAAAAGATAGTCTCACATCAACTAGGCGTATCAACGGGCTATGGAGATGCCCATTAATAGATATCAATGTCAGTGAGTAGGGATTGCCATGCAACGGATGCACTAGAGCTATAAGTATATGAAAGCTCAACAAAAAGAACTAAGTGGGTGTGCATCCAACTTGCTTGCTCATGAAGACCTAGGGCATTTTGAGGAAGCCCATCGTTGGAATATACAAGCCAAGTTCTATAATGAAAAATTCCCACTAGTATATGAAAGTGATAACATAGGAGACTCTCTATCATGAAGATCATGGTGCTACTTTGAAGCACAAGTGTGGAAAAAGGATAGTAGTTTTGTCCCTTTATATTTTTTTGGGCCTCCTTTTTTTGGCCTTTCTTTTTTTTCTTTTTTGGGACAATACTCTATGAATGATGATCATCACACTTATATTTATTTACAACTCAATGATTACAACTCGATACTAAAACAAAGTATGACTCTATATGAATGCCTCCGGCGGTATACCGGGATAGAAATGAAGCATGAGTGACTTGTACTAAATAATTATGAACGGTGGCTTTGCCACAACTAAAAATGTCAACTACATGATCATGCAAAGCAACATGACAATGTGGAGCGTGTCATAGTAAATGGAACGGTGGAAAGTTTCATGGCAATATATCTCGGAATGGCTATGGAAATGCCATGATAGGTAGGTATGGTGGCTTTTTTGAGGAAGGTATATGGTGGGTGTATGATACCGGCGAAAGGTGCGCGGTATTAGATAGGCTGGCAATGGTGGAAGGGTGAGAGTGCGTATAATCCATGGACTCAACATTAGTCATAAAGAACTCACATACTTATTGCAAAAATCTATTAGTTATCGAAGCAAAGTACTACGCGCATGCTACTAGGGGGATAGATTGGTAGGAAAAGACCATCGCTCGTCCCCGACCGCCACTCATAAGGAAGACAATCAATAAATAATTCATGCTCCAACTTCTTTACATAACGGTTCACCATACGTGCATGCTACGGGAATCACAACCTTCAACACAAGCATTTCTAAAATTCATAACTACTCAACTAGCATGACTCTAATATCACCATCTCCATATCTCAAAATAATTATCAAGTATCAAACTTCTCATAGTATTTAACACACTCATAAGAAGAAATTTATTAATCTTGAATGCCGAACATAATTAAAGCAAATTACCACGCTGTTTTGTAGGACTCCCAAAATAATATAAGAGAAGCATGAGAGAACAATAGTTTCTATGAAACAAATCCACCACCGTGCCCTAAAAGATATAAGTGAAGCACTAGAGCAAAAACTATATAACTCAAATGATATAAGTGAAGCACATAGAGTATTCTAACAATTTACGAATCATGTGTGTCTCTCTCAAAAGGTGTGTACAGAAAGGATGATTGTGGAAAACTAAAAAATAAAGACTCAAATAATACAAGACTCTCCAAGCAAAACACATATCATGTGGTAAGTAAAAATATAGCTCCAAGTAAAGTTACCGATGGAAGTAGACGAAAGAGGGGATGCCTTATGGGGCATCACCAAGCTTGGGATTTTAGGTGTCCTTCGATTATCTTGGGGTGCCATGTGAATCCCCAAGCTTAGGATCTTGCCACTCCTTGTTCCATAATCCATCAAATCTTTCACCCAAAACTTGAAAACTTCACAACACAAAACTTAAAGTAGAAAATCTTGTGAGCTCCGTTAGCGAAAGAAAACAAAACACCACTTCAAGGTACTGTAATGAAATCATTCTTTATTTATTTTGGTGTTAAACCTACTGTATTCCAACTTCTCTATTGTTTATAAACTACTATACTAGCCATAGATTCATCAAAATAAGCAAACAACACATGAAAACCAGAATCTGTCAAAAACAGAACAGTCTGTAGTAATCTATAGCTAACGCAAGTTCTGGAACCCCAAAAATTCTAAAGTAAATTTTTGGACGTGAGGAATTTATCTATTAATCATCTTCAAAAATAATTAACTAAATAACACTTTCCAAATAAAAATGGAAGCAATTCTCGTGAGCACTAAAGTTTCTGTTTTTTACAGCAAGATTAAAAAGACTTTCCCCAAGTCTTCCCAACGGATCGAATTGGCACAAACACTAATTAAACACAAAAAACCAACCAAAACATAGGCTAGATAAATTATTTATTACTAAACAGGAGCAAAAAGCAAGTAATAAAAATAAAATTGGGTTGCCTCCCAACAAGCGCTATCGTTTAACGCCTCTAGCTAGGCATAAAAGCTAGAATAGATCTTGGTATTGCCATCTTTGGTAGGCACTCCATAAGTGGCTCTCATAATAGATTAATATGGTATTTAATTTTCTTACTAGGGAAGTGTTCCATTCCTTTCCTTAATGGAAATTGGAATCTAATATTCCCTTCCTTCATATCAATAATTGCACCAATCGTTCTAAGGAAAGGTCTACCAAGAATAATAGGACATGAAGGATTGCAATCTATGTCAAGAACAATAAAATCTATGGGCACATAATTCCTATTTTCAACAATAAGAACATCATTAATTCTTCCCATAGGTTTCTTAATAGTTGAATCCGCAAGGTGCAAGTTTAAAGAGCAATCGTCAAAATTACACAAAGTCTTTGGAATCCTGAAAACACTAGCACCCAAATCACACAAAGCATAGCATTCATGATCTTTAATTTTAATTTTAGTAGTAGGTTCCCACTCATCATAAAGTTTTCTAGGGATAGAAACTTCCAACTCAAGTTTTTCTTCATAAGATTGCATCAAAGCATCAACGATATGTTTGGTAAAGGCTTTATTTTGACTATAAGCATGAGGAGAATTTATCACGGATTGCAACAAGGAATTACAATCTATCAAAGAGCAATTATCATAATTAAGTTCCTTGAGATCCAAAATAGTGGGTTCATTGATATTTAAAGTTGTAACTTCTTCAATCCCATTTTAACAATTTTAGCATCAAGATCTAAAGACTCCAAATTTTTGGAACGCCTTGTAGGTAAAGGTCGATCATATTCAGTCCCATCATTATCAAGATTCATATTGCAAAACAAAGATTTAATAGGAGACACATCAATAACTTTTAGATATTCATATTTATTTTCATGGAAACTAGAAGAACACGATTTCACAAAACAATCTTTCTTAGCACCCATCCTAGCGGTTCTTTCTTTGCACTCATCATTGGAAATTCTCATGTCTTTGAGAGACTCATTGATATCATGCTTAGGTGGAATAGATCTAAGTTTTGAAGAATCAACAACAATAGAAATTTTATCAACGTTCCTAGCCAATTCATCAATCTTAAGCAATTTTTCTTCAATCAAAGCATTGAAATTCTTTTGCGAAGTAATAAATTCTTTAATATTAGATTCAAAATCAGAGGGTATCTTATTAAATTTCCATAAGAATTGTTGTAGTAATTACCATAATTATTAGAGGAATTACTATGATACGGCCTAGGATTAAAGTTTCCTCTATACGCGTTGTTACCAAAATTATTCCTACCAACAAAATTCACATCCATAGATTCATTATTATTCTGAATTAAAGTAGACAAAGGCATATCATTAGAATCGGAAGAAACACTTTTATTAGCAAATAATTTCATAAGTTCATCCATCTTTCGACTCAAAACATTAATTTCTTCTATCGCATGCACTTTCTTATTAGTGGATCTTTCAGTGTGCCACTGAGAATAATTAACCATAATATTATCTAGGAGTTTACTAACTTCTCCTAAAGTGATTTCCATAAAAGTGCCTCCCGGACCGAATCTAAAAGATTTTTAGAAGCAAAATTCAATCCGGCATAAATTTTTTGTATAATCATCCATAAATTCAAACCATGTGTAGGGCAATTATGTATCATTAATTTCATCCTCTCCCAAGCTTGTGCAACATGTTTGTAGTGACTAGACATCAAACAGTCTGATCTCTGTGCTTCAGTGTCATCCCTAGATCAGTAATGCTGACACACACAGTACTTAAAGGATTTATAACAGAGTAGAAATCACACACTTATTACAACGAGTGTCGCAAAAGAGAACTTATTACAAATAATATGGCTTGAGGCCATCTAATTACGATAACAGCGGAAGGCTTGGAAGATAAGTGAGTCCATCAACTCCAACAGCATCACTGAGTATAGAACCACGACCTAAAGGCACCTTACTCATCGTCTGAAAAGTCTGCAACATGAAGGTTGCAGCCCGAAAATGGGTCAGCACATGGAATATGCTCACAATGTAACACGTAGAGAGTAATGAACAGAAATAGGCTATCCTACATGCATATATGGCTGGTGGAAAGCTCTATGGTTACAGTTTTGTGTAAAGCCAGTTTTTCCCTACTGCAAAGGAATAAATTTTATTTAACTATCATGGTGGTTGTTAAATATTGAGAGTGTAGACAACCTCTCAATCCCAATTAAGCATCATCATTAAAACCCAACAAAATTGATTAAAGTAACATGATGAGATTCACATGATAATCCAAGTACTAGATACTCAAAACATCCATAACCGGGGACACGACTAACCATGACTAGTTTATACACTCTGCAGAGGTTTGCGCACTTTCCCCCACAAGACTCGATCTCCTCCGTTGGGATTCTCGCACTACATGGTGTTTGAGAAACGGATGACCGAGACATAGTCTTTCAGAAGCGCTAACACCTTACGATTGGGTAGACCATTATACCTACTTTCCCCTACATCTACTAGTCTACCACTGTAAGAGTTCGCACAACTTAATCGACTATGCTAGAGCCCATAGTAGCTTGTGGCTGCACACACACGTTTCTAGTATGAATAATCTCATGATCCCTTTGAGCCTGGGTGGCGGTCCATAAAGAAAAACAGGCAATCGCTGGAATACCCAGGTGCCTCAATCCACCCAGATGTGTATTAAAGTTGCCACCTTAAATAAACCATTAATTAAAAATCTCACATCTGTCATGGATACGCTCACCCAATTCACTTCTACTAGCATAGCATGGCAATATAAGCAAACGTAGAAATAACTCCCAAGGGTTTGATAATAAAACAGGTAATAGGTACTACCTCATCTACTTCCCAACACCCACAATTTAATTAGATCCTAATGATGCAATGTTTGGGGATTGATCTAATGCAACAAAACTGGGTAGTAAGCGGTATGATCAAAGTGTTACTTGCCTTGCTGATGATCCGTGAAACCTAGAGATTCGAAGTATCAAGCGGCGCACTCCGAGTACTCTATCGCAAACAAACAAGCATACAATAAGCACTCATCTAATGCATAGGTAAAACTCAAATAAGTGAACTAACCAGAAAGTTCAACTTAAGAACTCCGGTTTGCAAAAAGAAACAAATCAAATGAAGCAACGAAAGTCAAACGGCGAAAGAAACAAGTATCGTTTACTAATCTAGATCTAAGTAAAATTTTACAGAAGCAAAAATTTGTTTGAGTTGGTTAAACGGAAGGAGGGTTTGGAGACGAAACTCTAGGCGCTTGAATCACCTGATTCCGATAAACGAGCGAAAAGTTATACTAAAACGAAAATCAGATCAGAAATCGCGATTGAAAATAATCGCGGCTAATCCGAGAAAAAGAAAAACGGATGAACAGGCTAACGAACGAACGTTCGCTGTCTACGGCTAAACGATGAAAACCGTTCGTTAAAACGAACGTATGGACGAACGTCCACTAGAAAACTAAACCGAAAAAACCGATCTAAAAAAATAAACCGAGTTCCTAAAAAATAAACCGACGGAAACCGCGGCGGCGACGGGGTCTACCCCCGGCGGGTCAACGGGCGGCGGCGGCGGTCGGCTGCGGCGGGGCGGGTGGCTCCGGCGGTGGCGGCGAGGGCAACGGGCGAGCGGCGGGTGCGGCGGCAACCAGCGGCGGCGCGGATCGCGGGCGGCGGAGGGGCTAGGGTTTGGGGTGGGTTGTGGTGGGATCGGGCGCTATATAAAGGGGGCAGGCCAGGGGAGTCCTGGCCGAATACGGCCCAAGGTCAGTTCGCGTTTTTTTAAACATTACGTGCAGAAAAACAAATAAAAGAAATAATAAACGGACTCCAACAATCCCGAAATAAATTTTCCCCGACTTCTAATATCAAGCCGGACAAGGTGAACATTTATTTGGGGCCTAAATGCAATTTTGAAAAATGCACATTTTTCCTAAATTCAAATAAAACAGCGGAAAAACTCCAAAATAAAATCTTATTTGATTTTTTTATTAAATCCTCAATATTTCTTTATTTTGGGAAAGTCATTTTATTCCCTCTCACTTATTTTTATAATTGAAATAATTGAAGATAAAATAAATAAAATCAAATGATCCTATTTTCAAAATTTGAGAAAACTCAAATATGAAAATAACGAAATCCCCAACTCTCTCTGTGGGTCCTTGAGTTGCGTAGAATTTCTGGATCAAGCCAAAAGCAATAAAATATGATATGCAATGATGATCTAGTGTATAACATTCCAAATTGAAAATTTGGGATGTTACAATGTTCATGATCAAGTTGTTTAAAATTCATAATATCGTTTCTAAGAGAGATGATCTTAGCGGGAGGAAAATAATTAGAGATAAAAGCATCTTTAGCACAATCTCTAAGCAAAAAAGGAAATAGCTTCAATTTAACAATATCATTGTCCACATCTTTCTTATTTTGCATATCACACAAATCAACAAAGTTGTTTAGATGGGTAGTGGCATCTTCACTAGGAAGGCCGGAAAATGGATCTTTGATGACAAGATTTAGCAAAGCAGCATTAATTTCAGAAGATTCAGCATCGGTAAGATGAGCACTCGGAGTGCTAATAAAATCATTGTTGTTGGTATTAGTAAAGTCATACAATTTTGTATTATCTTGAGCCATCATGACAAGCAAGCAATCCAACACATAAGCAAACAAGAGACGGGCAAAAAGAGACAAATAGAGAAAGAGAAGGAGGACGGAGAGAGAGCACGAATAAAACGGCAAGGGTGAAGTGGGAGAGAGGAAAACGAGAGGCAAATGGCAAATAATGTAATGCGGGAGATAAGGGTTTGTGATGGGTACTTGGTATGTTGACTTTTGCGTAGACTCCCCAGCAACGGCGCCAGAAATCCTTCTTGCTACCTCTTGAGCACTGCGTTGGTTTTCCCTTGAAGAGGAAAGGGTGATGCAGCAAAGTAGTGTAAGTATTTCCCTTAGTTTTTGAGAACCAAGGTATCAATCTAGTAGGAGGCCACGCACAAGTCCCACGCACCTACAAAAACAAATAAACTCCTCGCAACCAACGCAATAAAGGGGTTGTCAATCCCTTCACGGTCACCTACGAGAGTGAGATCTGATAGATATGACAAGATAATATTTTTGGTATTTTTATGATAAAGATACAAAGTAAAGAAAGCAAAACAAACGGAAAAGGAAATAGCTTGTTGACGGAAGATTAATATGATGGAAAATAGACCCAGGGGCCATAGGTTTCACTAGTGGCTTCTCTCGAGAGCATAAGTATTACGGTGGGTGAACAAATTACTGTTGAGCAATTGACAGAATTGAGCATAGTTATGAGAATATCTAGGTATGATCATGTATATAGGCATCACGTCCAAGATAAGTAGACCGACTCCTGCCTACATCTACTACTATTACTCCACACATCGACCGCTATCCAGCATGCATCTAGAGTATTAAGTTCAAGGAATAGAGTAACGCTTTAAGCAAGATGACTTGATGTAGAGGGATAAACTTGTTGGAAATATGCCCTAGAGGCAATAATAAAAGCATTATTATTATATTTCCTTGTTCATGATAATTGTCTTTATTCATGCTATAATTGTGTTATCCGGAAATCGTAATACATGTGTGAATAATAGACACCAACATGTCCCTAGTAAGCCTCTAGTTGACTAGCTCATTGATCAACAGATAGTCATGGTTTCCTGACTATGGACATTGGATGTCATTGATACCGAGATCACATCACTAGGAGAATGATGTGATGGACAAGACCCAATCCTAAACATAGCACAAGATCGTATAGTTCGTTTGCTAGAGTTTTCCAATGTCAAGTATCTTTTCCTTAGACCATGAGATCGTGTAACTCCCGGATACCGTAAGAGTGCTTTGGGTGTACCAAATGTCCCAACGTAATTGGGTGACTATAAAGGTATACTACGGGTATCTCCGAAAGTGACTATTGGGTTGACACGGATCAAGACTGGGATTTGTCACTCCATATGACGGAGAGGTATCACTGGGCCCTCTCGGTAATGCATCGTCATAATGAGCTCAAAGTGACCAAGTGTCTGGTCACGGGATCATGCATTACAGTACGAGTAAAGTGACTTGCCGGTAACGAGATTGAACGAGGTATTGGGATACCGACGATCGGATCTCGGGCAAGTAACATACCGATTGACGAAGGGAATTGTATGCGGGATTGATTGAATCCTCGACATCGTGGTTCATCCAATGAGATCATCGAGGAGCATGTGGGAGCCAACATGGGTATCCAGATCCCGCTGTTGGTTATTGGCCGGAGAGTCGTCTCGGTCATGTCTACATGTCTCCAGAACCCGTAGGGTCTACACACTTAAGGTTCGGTGATGCTAGGGTTGTAGGGATATGTATATGCAGTAACCCGAATGTTGTTCGGAGTCCCGGATGAGATCCCGGACGTCACGAGGAGGTCCGAAATGGTCCGGAGGTGAAGAATTATATATAGGAAGTGCTATTTCGGGCATCGGGACAAGTTTCGGGGTCACCGGTATTGTACCAAGACCACCGGAAGGGTCCTGGGGGTCCACCGGGTGGGGCCACCTGCCTGGGGGGGGGCACATGGGCTGTAGGGGTGTGCGCCTTGGCCTGTATGGGCCAAGGGAACCAGCCCCAAGAGGCCCATGCGCCAAGAGATCAAGAAAGGAAGAGTCCTAAAGGGGGAAGGCACCTCCTAGGTGCCTTGGGGAGGAGGGATTCCTCCCTTGGCCGCCGCCCCCCCTAGGAGATTGCATCTCCTAGGGCCGGCGCCCCCCTAGGCTCCCTATATATAGTGGGGGAAGGAGGGCCTCTCACCCCACGCCTTTGGTGCCTCCCTCTCCCTCTCCAACACATCCTCCTCCTCCATAGTGCTTGGCGAAGCCTTGCCGGAGTACTGCAGCTCCATCACCACCACGCCGTCGTGCTGCTGCTGGAGCCATCTTCCTCAACCTCTCCTTCCCCCTTGCTGGATCAAGAAGGAGGAGACGTCACGCTGACCGTACGTGTGTTGAACGCGGAGGTGCCGTCTGTTCGGCGCTAGGATCTCCGGTGATTTGGATCACGTCGAGTACGACTTCCTCATCCCCATTCTTTGAACGCTTCCGCGCGTGATCTACAAAGGTATGTAGATGCAATCCAATCACTCATTGCTAGATGAACTCCTAGATGGATCTTGGTGAAACTGTAGGAAAATTTTTGTTTTCTGCAACGTTCCCCAACAGTGGCATCATGAGCTAGGTCTATGCGTAGTTCTCTTGCACGAGTAGAACACAATTTGTTGTGGGCGTTGATGTTGTCAACTTTCTTGCCGCTACTAGTCTTATCTTGCTTCAACAGTATTGTGGGATGAAGCGGTCCGGACCAACCTTACACGTACGCTTACGTGAGACCGGTTCCACCGACTAACATGCACAAGTTGCATAAGGTGGCTGGCGGGTGTCTGTCTCTCCCACTTTAGTTGGAGCAGATTCGATGAAAAGGGTCCTTATGAAGGGTAAATAGAAGTTGACAAATCACGTTGTGGCTTTAACGTAGGTAAGAAAACGTTCTTGCTAGAGCCCTTTTTTCAGCCACGTAAAACTTGCAACAACAATTAGAGGACATCTAACTTGTTTTTGCAGCAAGTGCTTTGTGATATGATATGGCCAAAGTTGTGATGAATGATGAATGAAATATATGTGATTTTATGAGATGTTCATGCTATTGTAATAGGAATCACGACTTTCATGTCGATGAGTATGACAACCGGTAGGAGCCATAGGAGTTGTCTTTATTTTTGTATGACCTGCATGTCATTGAGAAACGCCATGTAAATTACTTCACTTTATTGCTAAACGCGTTAGCCGTAGTAGTAGAAGTAATAGTTGGCGAGCAACTTCATGGATCATGATGATGGAGATCATGGTGTCATGCCGGTGACAAGATGATCATGGAGCCCCAAGATGGAGATCAAAGGAGCTATGTGATATTGGCCATATCATGTCACTGTTATTATTTGATTGCATGTGATGTTTATCATGTTTTGTACATCTTGTTTGCTTAGAACGACGGTAGTAGATAAGATGATCCCTCATATAATTTCAAGAAAGTGTTCCCCCTAACTGTGCACCGTTGCGATAGTTCGTTGTTTCGAAGCACCACGTGATGATCGGGTGTGATAGATTCCAACGTTCACATACAACGGGTGTAAGACAGATTTACACATGCAAACACTTAGGTTGACTTGACGAGCCTAGCATGTACAGACATGGCCTCGGAACACAGAAGACCGAAAGGTCGAGCATGAGTCGTATAGAAGATACGATCAACATTAAGATGTTCACCGATGTTGACTAGTCCGTCTCACGTGATGATCGGACACGGCCTAGTTAACTCGGATCATGTTATACTTAGATTACAGGAGGGATGTCTATCTAAGTGGGAGTTCATTGAATAATTTGATTAGATGAACTTAATTATCATGAACTTAGTCTAAATTTTTTACAATATGTCTTGTAGATCAAATGGCCAACGTAGTCCTCAAGTTCAATGCGTTCCTAGAGAAAACCAAGCTAAAAGACGATGGCAGCAACTACACGGACTGGGTCCGGAACCTGAGGATCATCCTCATAGCTGCCAAGAAAGATTATGTCCTACAAGCACCGCTGGGTGACGTACCTGTTCTCCCTGCAGAACAAGACGTTATGAACGCTTGGCAGGCACGTACCGATGACTACTCCCTCGTTCAGTGCGGCATGCTTTACAGCTTAGAGCCGGGGCTCCAAAAGTGTTTTGAGAGACACGGAGCATATGAGATGTTCGAAGAGCTGAAAATGGTTTTCCAAGCTCATGCCCGGGTCGAGAGATATGAAGTCTCCGACAAATTCTTCAGCTGTAAGATGGAGGAAAACAGTTCTATCAGTGAGAACATACTCACTATGTCTGGGTTGCATAACAGCTTGACTCAGCTGGGAGTTAATCTCCCGGATGACGCGGTCATTGACAGAATCCTTCAGTCGCTTCCACCGAGCTACAAGAGCTTTGTGATGAACTTCAATATGCAGGGGATGGAAAAGACCATTCCCGAAGTATTTGCAATGCTGAAATCAGCAGAGGTAGAAGTCAAAAAGGAACATCAAGTGTTGATGGTGAATAAAACCACTAAGTTCAAGAAGGGCAAGGGTAAGAAAGCCTTCAAGAAGGACGGCAAGGGAGTTTCCGTGCCCGGCAAACAAGCTGCCAGGAAGAAGCCAAAGAATGGACCCAAGCCCGAGACTGAGTGCTTTTATTGCAAGGAAAGTGGTCACTGGAAGCGGAACTGCCCAAAATACTTAGCAGACAAGAAGGCCGGCAAAACGAAAGGTATATGTGATATACATGTAATTGATGTGTACCTTACCAGTACTCGTAGTAGCTCCTGGGTATTTGATACCGGTGCAGTTGCTCACATTTGTAACTCAAAGCAGGAGCTGTGGAATAAGCGGAGACTGGCGAAGGACGAGGTGACGATGCGCGTTGGGAATGGTTCCAAGGTCGATGTGATCGCCGTCGGCACGCTACCTCTACATTTACCTACGGGATTAGTTTTGAACCTCAATAATTGTTATTTAGTGCCAAGTTTGAGCATGAACATTGTATCAGGATCTTGTTTAATACGAGATGGCTACTCATTTAAATCCGAGAATAATGGTTGTTCTATTTATATGAGAGATATGTTTTATGGTCATGCTCCGATGGTGAATGGTTTATTCTTAATGAATCTCGAGCGTAATGCTACACATATTCGTAGTGTGAATACCAAAAGATGTAAGATTGATAATGATAGTCCCACCTACTCGTGGCACTGCCGCCTTGGTCACATAGGTGTCAAACGCATGAAGAAGCTCCATGCAGATGTACTTTTAGAGTCTCTTGATTACGAATCATTTGACACGTGCGAACCATGCCTCATGGGTAAAATGACCAAGACTCCGTTCTTAGGAACAATGGAGCGAGCAACCAACTTATTGGAAATCATACATACTGATGTGTGTGGTCCAATGAGCGTTGAGGATCGCGGTGGCTATCGTTATGTTCTCACCCTCACTGATGACTTGAGTAGATATGGGTATGTCTACTTAATGAAACACAAGTCTGAAACCTTTGAAAAGTTCAAGGAATTTCAGAGTGAGGTTGAGAATCAACGTGACAGGAAAATCAAGTTCCTACGATCGGATCGTGGAGGAGAATACTTGAGTCACGAGTTTGGCACACACTTAAGAAAATGTGGAATAGTTTCACAACTCACGCCGCCTGGAACACCTCAGCATAATGGTGTGTCCGAATGTCGTAATCACACTCTATTAGATATGGTGCGATCTATGATGTCTCTTAGTGATTTACCGCTATCTTTTTGGGGCTATGCTTTAGAGATTTCCGCATTCACTTTAAATAGGGCTCCATCGAAATCCGTTGAGACGACACCGTATGAATTATGGTTTGGGAAGAAACCTAAGCTGTCGTTTCTAAAAGTTTGGGGATGCGATGCTTATGTCAAGAAACTTCAACCTGAAAAGCTCGAACCCAAGTCAGAAAAATGCGTCTTCATAGGATACCCTAAAGAAACTATTGGGTATACCTTCTACCTCAGATTCGAAGGCAAGATCTTTGTTTCCAAGAATGGATCCTTTCTAGAGAAGGAGTTTCTCTCGAAAGAAGTAAGTGGGAGGAAAGTAGACCTTGATGAAGTATTACCTCTTGAACCGGAAAATGGCGCAGCTCAAGAAAATGTTCCTGAGGTGTCTGCACTGACTAGAGAGGAAGTTAATGATGATGATCAAGATACTTCTGATCAAGCTCCTACTGAAATTCGAAGGTCCACAAGGACACGTTCCGCACCAGAGTGGTACGGCAACCCTGTCTTGGAAATCATGTTGTTAGACAACGGTGAACCTTCGAACTATGAAGAAGCGGTGGCGGGCCCGGATTCCGACAAATGGCTGGAAGCCATGAAATCCGAGATAGGATCCATGTATGAAAACGAAGTATGGACTTTGACTAACTTGCCCGTAGAGCGGCGAGCCACAGAAAATAAATGGATCTTTAAGAATAAGACACACGCGGATGGTAATGTGACCATCTATAAAGCTCAGCTTGTCGCTAAGGGTTATCGACAAGTTCAAGGGATTGACTACGATGAGACTTTCTCACCGGTAGCGAAGCTGAAGTCCGTCTGAATCATGTTAGCAATTGCTGCATTCTATGATTATGAAATATGGCAAATGGACGTCAAAACGGCATTCCATAATGGTTTCCTTAAGGAAGAATTGTATATGATGCAGCCGGAAGGTTTTGTCGATCCTAAGTATGCTGACAAGGTGTGCAAGCTCCAACGCTCGATTTATGGGCTGGTGCAAGCATCTCGGAGTTGGAACATTCGCTTTGATGAGATGATCAAAGCGTTTGGGTTTATGCAGACTTATGGAGAAGCCTGTGTTTACAAGAAAGTGAGTGGGAGCTCTGTAGCATTTCTCATATTATATGTAGATGACATACTTTTGATGGGAAATGATATAGAGCTTTTGGACAGCATTAAGGCCTACTTGAATAAGAGTTTTTCAATGAAGGACCTTGGAGAACCTGCTTATATATTAGGCATCAAGATCTATAGAGACAGATCAAGAAGCCTCATAGGTCTTTCACAAAGCACATACCTTGATAAGATATTGAAGAAGTTCAATATGGATCAGTCTAAGAAGGGGTTCTTGCCTGTGTTGCAAGGTGTGAAATTGAGCTCAGCTCAATGTCCGACCACGGCAGAAGATATAGAAGAGATGAGTGTCATCCCCTATGCCTCAGCCATAGGTTCTATTATGTATGCCATGCTGTGTACCAGACCTGATGTAAACCTTGCCGTAAGTTTGGTAGGTAGGTACCAAAGTAATCCCGGCAAGGAACACTGGACAGCGGTCAAGAATATCCTGAAGTACCTGAAAAGGACTAAGGAAATGTTTCTCGTTTATGGAGGTGACGAAGAGCTCGTCGTAAAGGGTTACGTCGACGCTAGCTTCGACACAGATCTGGATGACTCAAAGTCACAAACTGGATACGTGTATATTTTGAATGCTGGGGCAGTAAGCTGGTGCAGTTGCAAGCAGAGCGTCGTGGCAGGATCTACATGTGAAGCGAAGTACATGGCAGCCTCGGAGGCAGCGCATGAAGCAATTTGGGTGAAGGAGTTCATCACCGACCTAGGAGTCATACCCAATGCGTCGGGGCCAATCAAACTCTTCTGTGACAACACTGGAGCTATTGCACTTGCCAAGGAGCCCAGGTTTCACAAGAAGACAAGGCACATCAAGCGTCGCTTCAACTCCATTCATGAAAATGTTCAAGATGGAGACATAGATATTTGTAAAGTACATACGGACCTGAATGTAGCAGATCCGTTGACTAAACCTCTCCCTAGAGCAAAACATGATCAACACCAGAATTCCATGGGTGTTCGATTCGTCACAATGTAACTAGATTATTGACTCTAGTGCAAGTGGGAGACTGTTGGAAATATGCCCTAGAGGCAATAATAAAAGCATTATTATTATATTTCCTTGTTCATGATAATTGTCTTTATTCATGCTATAATTGTGTTATCCGGAAATCGTAATACATGTGTGAATAATAGACACCAACATGTCCCTAGTAAGCCTCTAGTTGACTAGCTCGTTGATCAACAGATAGTCATGGTTTCCTGACTATGGACATTGGATGTCATTGATACCGAGATCACATCATTAGGAGAATGATGTGATGGACAAGACCCAATCCTAAACATAGCACAAGATCGTATAATTCATTTGCTAGAGTTTTCCAATGTCAAGTATCTTTTCCTTAGACCATGAGATCGTGTAACTCCCGGATACCGTAGGAGTGCTTTGGGTGTACCAAACGTCACAACGTAACTGGGTGACTATAAAGGTATACTACGGGTATCTCCTAAAGTGACTGTTGGGTTGACACGGATCAAGACTAGAATTTGTCACTCCATATGACGGAGAGGTATCACTGGTCCCACTCGGTAATGCATCATCATAATGAGCTCAAAGTGACCAAGTGTCTGGTCACGGGATCATGCATTACGGTACAAATAAAGTGACTTGCCGGTAACGAGATTGAACGAGGTATTGGGATACCGACGATTGGATCTCGAGCAAGTAACATACCGATTGACGAAGGGAATTGTATGCGGGATTGATTGAATCCTCGACATCGTGGTTCATCCGATGAGATCATCGAGGAGCATGTGGGAGCCAACATGGGTATCCAGATCCCGCTGTTGGTTATTGGCCGGAGAGTCGTCTCGGTCATGTCTACATGTCTCCTGAACCCGTAGGGTCTACACACTTAAGGTTCGGTGATGCTAGGGTTGTAGGGATATGTATATGCAGTAACCCGAATGTTGTTCGGAGTCCCGGATGAGATCCCGGACATCACGAGGAGTTCCAGAATGGTCCGGAGGTAAAGAATTATATATAGGAAGTGCTATTTCGGGCATCGGGACAAGTTTCGGGGTCACCGGTATTGTACCGGGACCACCAGCAGGGTCCCGGGGGTCCACCGGGTGGGGCCACCTGCCCCGGGGGGCACATGGGCTGTAGGGGTGTGCGCCTTGGCCTGTATGGGCCAAGGGCACCAGCCCCAAGAGGCCCATGCGCCAAGAGATCAAGAAAGGAAGAGTCCTAAAGGGGGAAGGCACCTCCTAGGTGCCTTGGGGAGGAGGGATTCCTCCCTTGGCCGCCGCCCCCCTAGGAGATTGCATCTCCTAGGGCCGGCGCCCCCCTAGGCTCCCTATATATAGTGGGGGAAGGAGGGCCTCTCACCCCAAGCCTTTGGTGCCTCCCTCTCCCTCTCCAACACATCCTCCTCCTCCATAGTGCTTGGCGAAGCCTTGCCGGAGTACTGCAGCTCCATCACCACCACGCCGTCGTGCTACTGCTGGAGCCATCTTCCTCAACATCTCCTTCCCCCTTGCTGGATCAAGAAGGAGGAGACGTCACGCTGACCGTACGTGTGTTGAATGCGGAGGTGCCGTCCGTTCGGCGCTAGGATCTCCGGTGATTTGGATCACGTCGAGTACGACTTCCTCATCCCCGTTCTTTCAACGCTTCCGCGCGTGATCTACAAAGGTATGTAGATGCAATCCAATCACTCGTTGCTAGATGAACTCCTAGATGGATCTTGGTGAAACCGCAGGAAAAATTTTGTTTTCTGCAACGTTCCCCAACAAAACTCATGCAATATGATGTAAACCCCATCTTGTTATCCTCGATGGCGACAATACAATACGTGCCTTGCTGCCCCTACTGTCACTGGGAAAGGACACCGCAAGATTGAACCCAAAGCTAAGCACTTCTCCCATTGCAAGAAAGATCAATCTATTAGGCCAAACCAAACTGATAATTCGAAGAGACATGCCAAGATAACCAATCATACATAAAAGAATTCAGAGAAGATTCAAATATTGTTCATAGATAAACTTAATCATTAACCCACAATTCATTTGTCTCAACAAACACACAGCAAAAGAATATTACATCGAATAGATCTCCACAAGAGAGGGGGAGAATTTGTATTGAGATCCAAAAAAAGAGAAGAAGCCATCTAGCTAATAACTATGGACCCGAAGGTCTGAAGTAAACTACTCACACTTCATCAGAGAGGCTATGGTGTTGATGTAGAAGCCCTCCGTGATCAATGCCCCCTCCGGCGGAGCTCCGGAAAAGGCCCCAAGATGGGATCTCGTGGATACAGAAAGTTAGGCGGTGGAATTAGGGTTTTGGCTCCGTATCTGGTAGTTTGGGGGTACGTAGGTATATATAGGAGGAAGGAGTACGTCGGTGGAGCAACGTGGGCCCCACGAGGGTGGAGGGCGCGCCTGTGGGGGTAGGCGTGCCCCCTACCTCGTGCCTTGCTGGAAGCTTTCTTGACGTAGGGTCCAAGTCCTCTGGATCATGTTCGTTCCGAAAATCACGTTCCCGAAGGTTTCATTCCGTTTGGACTCCGTTTGATATTCTTTTTCTGTGAAACTCTGAAATATGCAAAAAACAGCAATTCTGGGTTGGGCCTCCGGTTAATAGGTTAGTCCCAAAAATAATATAAAAGTGTATAATAATGCCCAATAATGTCCAAAACAGGATATAATATAGCATGGAACAATCAAAAATTATAGATACGTTGGAGACGTATCATTCATCTCCACCGTCGACTGCCTCCACGGGCTACTATTCGTCCACCGTCAGCCTCCTCCAGCCTCCACATGCGCCTGTTCATCGACGGGCTCCTGTTCATCCAGCCTCCACCGCGCGCTCCTCCACCGACTAATGTTCAACCATCCCTCTCCATGGGGTCTTGTTCATTCAGCCCTCCACCAGCTACTGTTCAACCAGCCCTCCATGGGGTCCTGTTCATCCAGCCCTCACGGGGTCCTGTTCATCCACCCCCAACTGGTTCGACCCATCGGGGTCCTGTTCATCCAGCGGCAATGGCCTCTACTACCACGGGGTCCTGTTCATCCAA
>NC_041386.1:416867815-416877116 GCF_002162155.2 Triticum dicoccoides | reverse complement strand
GGCAGCATCGATCGGCTTCAGATAGCAGTAGTAGCGAAGGAATCACTCAGGTTCAGTTAATAGCAAGGGATCGATCGGTCGCTCGTGTTCAGTAATGCGTAGCCTACAGTGCAATTGCTCGGGTTTAGTTAGAGCCCAACGCCTCGCTCAGGTTCAGTTAGAGCGCAACGCCTGGCACACACGCGCGTACGTACGAGAGAAACGTGCATCGCTCGACCCTCGACCACCCACTGTAACCGGGAACTCCCCCGATATTTTCCCCACCCTCGCTTCTACCATGTTTTTTTTGTCATGGATGGCCCAAAGAATGTCATGCAGCTGCGTCTCCAGCCCGCCCAGGACGAAAAGCCCATTTTCTGTCACGATTTTTTGTCATAGAAGTAGGACCCCACCAAATCTATGATGATACCGGTTTTTGTCACAATTATCATCATAGAAGTGTCATAAGCATGACAAAAAAAATCATTCATCCCAAAATGTCATAGATATGTCTTTTTTGCAGCGAAGGCAACGAGCGCGCTTTCCTATTTGTCATCGTGGGTGGCGCTGATAGTGAAAGTATCATCAACGCCAGCTAGCCCTGACAGGACCTTCTTCACTTGGGGTGTAGTAACCTTGGATCTCTTGTTGTTGGAACACTCCGGCACGTTGTCAACAGGTGCCATGCACTCAGAGGGGGCACGCTTCCCGGACTCCTTGCCGGAGGTCCTACAATCCCTCTTCTTCCCTTTGCTTTCCTTGGCGGGAACTGCTGTCGCCGCAGCCTCTGCTGCGACTGCATCTCGATACATCTTGTCCACACAGATAATTGCATCCTTCTCATCTGACGGGATAATGAGGACTCCCAATGGCCCGGGCATTTTCAGGGTGTTGTAAGCATAGTGTGCGGCTGCCATGAACTTGGCCAGGGCTGGTCGTCCAAGAATCCCATTGTACGGCAGGGGGAGATCAACCACATCAAACAAAATCTTCTCAGTCTGAAAGTTTAGCTCTCCCCCAAATGTCACCGGCAACGTGATCTTCCCCTTAGGATGACTCCTTGAAATGTGTCGCTGGCCTCTAGATCCTCTTCTCCTATCTGAAGCTTGCTGACAACTGCTGGGGAAATCAGATTCAACCCGGCCCCGCCATCCACTAACATCTTTGTGACCTTGAGGTTGTGAATTGTTGGGGAGACCAACAATGGCAAACACCCTACCGGCATGGTGCGGCAAGGGTGATCCTCCTCATCAAAGATGATGGGCGTGCGGGACCACTTGAGCGGCTTCCGGGCCTCCGGCGCTGGTTCCATAGCGTTGACGTCTCATGCCCATCGCTTGAGTTGGCGATGAGAGGTGTGCAAAGATGCACCTCCATCAATGCATAGGGCGTCAGTCGCCTTCTAAAATTCCTGCTCACTAGTTTCCTCTTCATCCCCTCCATCACTGGCATCATTACAGGTTTCCTTCTCTCGGCCCCTGGCGGGCTTTCCTTGGTTCCGAAAGGGCTTGCCGAGGCGATTGACTTCACCGCCTGGGCCCTTGCCGCCAGCAGCATTCTGACCTTTTGTCCTTATCACGCTTATCTTATTTTGCCCTGTGTCTCTTGACAAGCTACTCAACCTAATAACACTCCTGAAGGTCGTGGCCTTTGGTCCGATGGATCTTGAAGTATGGCCGATCACCTTTCCCAACTTTTCTCGCGGCAGCGGCCTCCCAGCAGGCAGTCCACGCGGTAGCTTCCTTGTCGGGGGCATCAGCCTTGGCCTTCTTTCCGGTACTAGGTGTGCCTGAACCTTCTACAGTCATCACTGCCTTATCTCTTGGCTTCTTATTGTGTTTCTTGCCCTTCCTCTAACTGGTTGATTCATCCTCATCATCTGAATCAACATTAATGCAGTCTTCCACTCCGGGCAACTTCCTTCCTTCTTCCATCTGGGCACATTTATCCACTAGTGTATATAGTTCTTTCACAGTCTTGGGAAACCGCACGTTCATTTTGGAACGAATGCGGTAGTTGCGCAGATTGTACTAGAAAGCCGCTATAACAACTGCCGGATGGATATTTGGAATATTTCTATAAACTTACTGAATCTCTGCAAATACTTACGGAGGGTTTCTCCTTCCTTCTGCTGGAGAAGTGATAACCCACAAGTATAGGGGATCGCAACAGTTTTCGATAAGTAAGAGTGTCGAACCCAACGAGGAGCTAAAGGCAGAACAAATATTCCCTCAAGTTCTATCGACCACCGATACAACTCTACGCACGCTTGATGTTCACTTTACCTAGAACAAGTATGAAACTAGAAGTACTTTGTAGGTGCTGTTGGATAGGTTTGCAAGATAATAAAGAGCATGTAAATAAAAAGTAGGGGCTGTTTAGATAAAGACACAACTAAATTAGTTTTAGTAGAGAGCTTGTTGTTACGAGAAAGTTATTTGTCCCTAGGCAAGCAATAACTAGACCGGTAATCATTATTGCAATTTTATATGAGGGAGAGGCATAAGCTAACATACTTCCTCTAGTTGGATCATATGCACTTATGATTGGAACTCTAGCAAGCATCCGCAACTACTAAAGATCATTAAGGTAAAACCCAACCATAGCATTAAAGTATCAAGTCCTCTTTATCCCATACGCAAACAACCAACTTACTCGGGTCTGTGCTTCTATCACTCACGCCACCCACCATAAGCAAATCATGAACATATTGCAAACGCTACAGCAGGAATCCCTCACGCTTGCGCGACATGGAGAGCACCAGAGGACAACACCAATAATAAAACATGCAACTCAAACCAATCATGATCATCAAATAACCCATAGGACAAACGGATCTACTCAAACATCATAGGATAGCCATACATCATTGGGCAATAATATATAGCGTTGAGCACCATGTTTAAGTAGAGATTATAGCGGGTAAGAGAGAGGTTGCACTGCTGCATAGATGGGGGGAGAGTTGGTGATGATGGCAGTGAAGTTGTTGGTGAAGATTGCGGTGATGATGATGGCCACGGCAGCGTTCCAGCGCCACCGGAAGAGAAGGGGAGAGGGGGCCCCTTCGTATTCTTCTTCCTTGACCTCCTCCCTAGATGGGAGAAGGGTTTCCCCTCTAGTCCTTGGCCTCCATGGCGTGGGAGGGGCGAGAGCCCCTCCGAGATTGGATCTGTCTATCTGTCTCCGTTCTCAGATTCTGCCCTTTCATCGTTTCTTATATTCCCGGAGATCCATAACTCCAATTGGGATGAAATTGTAACACGATCTCTATCCGGATCTTAGCTTTCTTGCGGCAAATAAGGGCATCAACCACCTTACGGGGTGTCCACGAGGGTCAATGGCGCGCCCAGGGGGTGGGGCGCGCCCCCTGCCTCGTGCCTCCCTCGGGCACCGTCTCACATGGATTTTTCTTCCCAAAAGTCATATATATCCCAAAAAAGATCTTCGTTAGTTTTTATCCCGTTTGGACTCCGTTTGATATGGATATTCTACGAAACAAAAAACATGCAACAAACAGGAACTGGCACTGGGCACTGGATCAATATGTTAGTCCAAAAAAGAGTATAAAAAGTTGCCAAAAATATATGAAAGTTGTAGAATATTAGCATGGAACAATCAAAAAATATAGATACGATGGAGACGTATCCAGAAGCTGTAGGTCTCTGGGCCTGCCAGGCTCTTGGTGGCCACCGGTGAAGGCACCGATGAACTCAACGCACAGGTCTGCCCATGACGAAATGGAGTTCTCCAACAGGTGCATCAGCCAAGACCTCACATTGGACTTGAAGGCCAAAGGGAAGTAGTTGGCAAAGACCTTCTCATCTCTTCCCCCAGCAGCCTGAACAGCGATGGTGTAGATGCTCAGGAACTCTGCCGGGTTCAGCCTCCCGTCGTACTTCTTAGGTATCTCAGGCTTGAACGTGCGAACGTACGGCCAACGGACTTGCCGCAGCTCTCGTATAAAGGGAGGGAAGCCCACCACGAAGGGTAGGCACCCGCCAACACCGAGCGTAGGCTCGTCGACATTGAGGCCACCCGTCGGTCTGGCGGGGATCGTTGCGGCGCCATTCGGCGACGGCGCGCGGGTCCCCCTGTTGCCTGTCCTCCGGGGTTCGATGTTGGCCTGAACATGCTCGAGGGTCAGAAGAGGCCATCAAGACGTCGTCGGGGTCTTGATTCTGTTGCGTCCTCGCCGGCTACTATGGTGGGGACTGAACCGTGGGGACAGCCCCCTTCGCATGGCTAGCGGCACGGGCGGTGGCTGTTGCTTGGGAAGGTTGCAGTGGGCAAGCTCGTCGTGAGCCCCCAGCTTCGGCAAAACCGAGCAGGCTTTGGATGGTGGCACACTACTCATCCATCTGCTTGGCTACTGGTGGGAACCTCAGTAATAAGTGAGCTCGGGCCATGGCCTCCGTGGTCGTGCTTGGCATGTATGTCGATGACGTCGATCGCACCGTCGTCTGGCTCCGGATGGTGCTAGCAGTGGCGGCGGCGGCCCGCCCACGCTGCGGCGGGACAACCGCCGGGGCAGCGTGGTCGCGCGGCGGTGGTGCTCAAAGATCAACAGCTCTGTTGGGTGCAGCGGCCTGGTTGGCTTGTCCAGGAGGAGGCGCATATGCCGCGGCCGCTCTCGTGATGGGGGCGACCGGAAGGCGATGGCTCGCCTAGGACCGAGCATCGTTGTTGCGGCTATGCTCGTCGGTGAGAGGAGGGGGCGCAGATGAAGTAACACCCTCGCCCACACTTTGCGGAGCTTGACCGTCGAGACGCTGCTGATGTTGTTCTCCTCCGGTAGCTCTGGCCCCCGTGTTGGCCGCGGGGGAGGCAGTAATGGTGCCACCTGCTCGAACCACGCCCCCAGCGACGTCCACGTCCTCACGAGCTCCCGTGTCCCCCGCGGCGTTGGAGGTCGCGGGCGGAGGAGCCTTCGAGGTGGATGGATGGGCCGAGGTGCCACATTTCTTCTTGGGCGCCATGGTCGATGGCGTCGTCGAGGATGAAAATGTCGATGAAGATGATGCGCAGGGTACACTTTCAGGTTCCGCAAGTGCCCCCCTACCTAGCCCGCCAAAGATGTCGTAGGATTTCCGCGGCCACCTATGGGACCGAGTGACCCCTTATTGGTTCGACAGGGGGACGGTGCGTTGCACAAAGAGCAGACCAGCGTACGGCAGTGGGGCAGAGAGCACACAATCAATTTACCTAGGTTCGGGCTGCCACGAGGTGTAAGACTGTACTCCTGCTTTACTGGATTGATGGAAGAATGAATGTGGTGGTACGTAGTACACTTGCCCGGAAGGGTTTGCCTGCGGCGACTACGTACATGTGGTGTCTTGGGGTTGTCCACTTTTCAACCTTCTAACCCCTCCTAGGAGTGCCATGGGCCTCCTTTTATAGATTAAGGGGTCACCACAGTGGCGAAGTGGTCATTATCCACTGATATGATAGAAAATGGTGCTATCATACCTAACTCTGCGGGTTGACAAGCTGCATTAAATGCGCCGCTTAGTGTCACATCACTGGGCGCCCGGCAAGGCCTGCCGGGCTATCTCGCCAGCTCCGAACCTGTTCTCTTGACACGTCGCAGGACATGTGTCATCTGTAGGCATCTTTGTAGGAAATGGCTTCCATGTGGTGAACGGCTGCCACTTAATCATCTCTGTCGGGGAGCCTCGGTTGCTTGCGTCTGGTGGTGGCCTCGCCCCTTGCTGGGCTCGCCTGCCCGGCAAGGGAGGCCCTTCTCTTGCCGATATCTTGCTCCTTAGGCTCAACCTTGGTCCATCTGAGCTGTATGTTGGCTCTTCAAATCTCTTGGTTTTCCAATCTCTGACTTAAGCTCGTGCCTCAATCTTGATCTTGTGCCTGTGCACAGTTGGTCAACAGACCCAAGGTTTTTTGCACCGACAATGGGCAGTGAATAAAACATTATATCTCAGGTATGCCCATTAATGTTGAAAGTAATATTATCCAAACTTTGACACCGGAAGAACACATAAAAGAGTCCTTCCAAAACACTCCAGAATTGTGAAAATAAAGAGGTACATGATACGGTAAGTAAACAGACTCTGGAAAATCTGCAAAAATATTTTTTATCAATATTTAAGAATTTTGGAAATAAAGAAACTTCTAGGAAGCATCCCCCGGTGGGCACAAGACACCAGGGCACGCCAGGCTTGTCTGGCACGCCCAGGTGGGTTGTGCCCACCTGGGACACCTTCCGGACTCTGTTTTTCTACAGTTTGCTTGTCCTCCAAGATAAAAAAAATCTATATATACTTCCCGAACATGTTGATCACTGTATCGCAGAGAATATGTTCCCTTTTCTTGCTGTTTTCTACATAGACCTAAAAATATGTCTTCCCAAGACTCTGAGGGTGAGAGCTATGCTGCTGATCTCATCGCAAATCCCAAGTCATATGGGGATGAGGGGCACTATACCTGGACCTCCGGAGAAGATGAAGATGAATCGGTTCCTCCCCGGTTCAAAAATGAGAGCAAGGAGGCATTATGCAAGAAGATAATAAAACTCGAGATAGATAACGACGAGTTGAGGATAGATAATTTTATTCTCCGTCAAAAACTGGAGGAAGCAAAGGGCAAACCCTCCACCTTTTCACCACCACCACTACCATGGAAATCCGAGGGCAAGATCTCTTCTTCATCACCACCACCATCTTCTCCACCACCAAAGGAGAATTAAGTATCGGGTATGGGCACTCCCCTTGGCTTCCGCCAAGCTTGGGGGAGGTTTCCCAGTATCGTATCATCCCACTATCTTTTCAATTTTACTTATTTTAGTTCGATCCTTTCTTCTTTGAGAGTTTGCTTAGTGATCTATCCTTGTAATCATGTGCAAGTTATACAATAAAGTTTAGTGTGAGTTTTTGTTTTCTTTACTCTCATGTTGCAAATAAAAAAAGAAATAAGAAAGGAAAAACAGAAAGGTAATAAACAAAAATTAAGGAAATAAATAAAGAAAAGATTATATACTAATCCAATGGTAGGTGATGGCACTACATAAGGAAAAGTATAAGTAGAAAATTTTATTAGAGATTGACAAACATAGCATTAGTCAATGATGCAACTCTTGAAGTAATTAATAAGGGATGAGAAGATTCACATATAAATATACTATCCTAGAAATCTTTTGTGATTGTGAGCCCTCATCAAAATATTATATGCCAAAATGGTTGACATTGGACAAGGAAGATAACATAATGATTTATGCTTGTTCATATTCATTCAGAAGTCATATCGTCATGGATCCTTTAACATGTGATGCTTGCCCCTATCTTTGCTAGCCAAAAATTCCGCACTAAGTAGAGATACTACTTGTGCATCCAAAAACCCTTAAACCCAAATCTCATTTTCAAGAGTCCACCATACCAACCTAGGGATTGAGCAAGATCCCTCAATTAAGTTGTCATCAGTGCAAAAAGGAAATAAAAATTGCTTCTAAAAGTGTGAGATCATTTAGTGTAAGAGAAAGTTGAGCGTTGCACGAACTTGTGATGGTGAAGAATAAAAGCGACAGACTGCATAATAAAGTCGCTATCACAAGGGGCAATGTAACGTGATGTTCTTTTGCACTAAGGGATTGAGCATACAAACAAATAAGCGCATGGCAACCTCTACTTCCATCTGCGAAGGGCCTATCTTTTACTTTTATGCAAGAGTCAAAGTTTTTCTCTCTATTCCTTTTATTTTTCTCGGTTGGCAAGCATCATGTGGTGAGGAAAGATCTAGGCACATATGTCAAGTTGAATATGGGTGGCATGAATTATTATTGTTGACATCACCCCTGAGGTGAGTATGTTGGGAGGCGAAATCATAAGCCCCTATCTTTCTATGTGTCCAGTCGAAACGTTTTGCTCATGTGTACACGGTGAGTGTTAGCAATCATAGAAGACTATAGGATGGTTGAGTAAGTGGACTTGCCTAAAGGCACCGACACGAGACCCTTCCTGAAAAGATGATGAATTGTAGTTGCAAAGTGGACTGAGAACATAGTTTGTTGGTTTCTAATAGAGTTTTTGCTTTATATGTCGATTGTGTGATGAACTATTACTTATTCATGAGAAGTATATGATAGAATTTCTATGATAAAGTCCTATGTTTAATTTTGTTGCTGTTATAATAATCAACATGATGCTTCTATGTTTGTATTTTGTTTTTATCGACACCTCTCTCTCAAAGCATGTTGACATGTTTTTCGATTTCGGTTTTCGCTTGAGGACAAGTGAGGTCTAAGCTTGGGGGAGTTGATACGTCCATTTTGCATCATGTTTTTCTTACTATTATTTATAATGTTTTTATCCATAATAATGCTTTTTGGAGTAATTCTAATGCCTTTTCTCTCATAATATGCAAGGCATACACAAAGAGGGAGAATTCCGACAGCTGGAAATCTGGACCTGGAAAAGCTACGTTAGGCCACCAATTCTGCACAACTCCAAACAAGTTGAAACTTCATGGAGATTTTTATGGATTATTTAAGAATTATTGGAGCAAATAACTACTAGAGGGGGCCCACCAGGTGGGCACAACCCACCTGGGCTCCCTGGTGGGTTGTGCCCTCTTCGGCCCACCTCCGGTGCCCATCTTTTGGTATATAAGTCATTTTTACCTAGAAAAAATAAGGAAAGGACTTTCGGGACGGAGCGCCTCCATCTTGAGGCGGAACTTGGGCAGGAGCATTTTTCCCCTCCGGCGAAGCGATTCCGCCGAGGGAACTTCCCTCCCGGAGGGGGAAATCATCGTCATCATCATCACCAAAAACCCTCCCATCTTGGGGAGGGCAATCTCAATCAACATCTTCAACAGCACCATCTCCTCTCAAACCCTAGTTCATCTCTTGTGTTCAATCTTGTTACCGAAACTATAGATTGGTACTTGTGGGTGACTGGTAGTGTTGATTACATCTTGTAGTTGATTACTATGGTTTATTTGGTGGAAGATTATATGTTCAGATCCAATATGATATTTAATACCCCTCTGATCATGAGCACGTTTATCATTTGTGAGTAGTTACCTTTGTTCTTGAGGTCACGAGAAAAATGATGATGCAAGTAATCATGTGAATTTGATATGCGTTCGATATTTTGATAGTATGTATGTTGTGATTCCCTTAGTGGTGTCATGTGAACGTCGACTACATGACACTTCACCATATTTGTGCCTAAGGGAATGCATTGTGGAGTAGCAATGAGATGATGGGTTGAGAGAGTGAGAGAAGCTTAAACCCCAGTTTATGCGCTATTCCGTAAGGGACCGATTGGATCCAAAAGTTTAATGATATGGTTAGAATTTATTCTTAATACTT
>NC_041386.1:416861811-416867518 GCF_002162155.2 Triticum dicoccoides | reverse complement strand
CAAGTAAGAACAGCACCTAAGCACCGGTCCACCCACATATCAAAGTATGAAAGTACCGAACACGAATTAAACCAACATGGTGAAAGTGACTAGATGAAATTCCCTTGTACCCTCAAGAACGCTTTGGTTATCATAAGAGACCATTTTGGCATGTCCTTTGTCTCAAAAGGATTGGGCTACCTTGCTGCACTGTTGTTACTACTATCGTTACTTGCTTGTTACAAATTATCTTGCTATCAAACTACTCTGCTCCTTACAATTTCAGCACTTGCAGACATTACCTTACTGAAAACCACTTGTCATTTCCTTCTGCTCCTCGTTGGGTTCGACACACTTACTTATCGAAAAGAGTTACAATTGATCCCCTATACTTGTGGGTCATCATTATTTTAGTATAAACTCTTGATAGATCGATCGGAAAGAATAACTTGGTGTCATTTTAGTACGAACTCTTGGATAGATCGATCAGAAATAATAGCTACAAATAATTTCTTCTTATGTTCTCCACTAGATAGGAACTTTGGAGTGATTCTTCATCGCACTTTGAGGGATGGTTATATGATCCAATTAGATTAGCATTGTTTAGAGATTGCACTAGCGAAAGTATGGACCCTATGCCTCATTTTCAAGCATGGCAATGCCGTTTGTGCTCCGTTTTATCAATTGCTACCTTGCTGTTTTTTACTGTTCTTATTACAAAAACCAATATCTACTATACATATTACACTTGTATCACCATCTCTTCGCCGAACTAGTGCACCTATGCAAATTACCATTGTATTTGGTGTGTTGGGGACACAAGAGACTCTTTGTTATTTGGTTGCAAGTTTGTTTGAGAGAGACCATCTTCATCCTACGCCTCCCATGGATTGATAAACCTTAGGTCATCCACTTGAGGCAAAATTGCTACCGTCCTACAAAACTCTGCGCTTGGAGGCCCAACACGAGTCTACAAGAACAAAGTTGTGTAGTAGACATAAGTCAGTAACTAGGGAAGGACCCCAATTATAGAGGGTGGTTTTTTTCATGTTGAGCCGCCTAAAGGATGAGGGAGATGCAGAAGTGGAATATGGCGGGTTATTTGATAAGTATGAAGATAAGACGCCCTAAGTAATGGCGAGTAAATTAAAAGAAACAACATCTAAAATATTGGCGAGTTACAACTATGTTACTAAGCCGCCCGAGATGCAAGGCGAGTCATCTAAAAATTTGGGATTATTGAAAATTATGCTAAGAGTGGAGCAAACATGTTTCGCAATCAACAGATATATTTATGGATCTATGGGCAGTTCGAAAAAGAAAATTAATTGCAAAACTTACAAGGTGGGGACAGAAGAACTAGTAAGCTACTCATTGATTCTGGAAGGAATACAAGTTGTCCAAGGTGTAAGATGGTGACAAAAACTACTACCGCTATACTCCTATGATATTTTGGATCAAAAACAAGTTTCTACTCAAAGATACGATGAACTAAAGAAAAAAGGATGAACCCCATTGAACTACACGAACTCAGGTGACCTAATGTGGATCTAAGAAGGGAGGAAAGTAGTACCGGATGGTGATGGAGGAAAGCGGAGGAAGTGCCGCTAAGTCCCGACGATGACGGGGTGGTGTCGTGACCTCGACTGATGAAGGCCGGCGTGGTTCGATGGGTGCAGTGGAGCTCCAGTTGGGAAGGTTCTCACGAAGACGAAGAAGTGGAGAAGATGAGGTAAAAAGGTAAAGGAGGGCCTCATGCCTATTTATAAGGGAAAAAGGGGTAACAGTAAATGGTGGATGTGAGAATCGAGGAGGCATAATAAATTTTACAGCTAAGGGACACCTCGATTCTCAGGATGACAGATTTATACAAAGATTCTTTATGACCTCATGAAGGGTTTCTTGAAATCATGGAGGTGACATCATGTTTTTATGGCGGGTTGCGAAGATTGTTCAAGGTTACAGCTAAGAGAAATGAAGAGAAGACTCGCCAGACGGAAGGGTTAAGATTGACATGAACAAGTTCAAATCAATCTGGGGCCTAATGTTGGGGATATAACCCCGCGATTATAACCCGCCCAGTAAGGGCCGAGTTAGACCATTGGCGACTCACAAAGTTGAAGATTCAGACATGGCTAAGTGACTAAGGCACAAGACCAAGAAGGGCGACTTACAAGATGGGTCGGCTTAGGGCCTGGATCCAGAAGATGGCCCGGAGGTGTAAAGCCTTCGTCACGAGTTGCAACCCGACCAAGACTCTTGTAAGCCGGCGGCCTCGACCTGTATATAAAGGTCAGTCCCAGGCATAGAATAGACAGGTTACAATCAATCGATAGCTAGGTCAAGCGAATCCGCTCCCCTGTAATTGATACTCAAGCAATAGCAACACGAGTAGGAGTAGGCCTTTACCTCCACCGTGAGGGGCGGAACCTGGGTAAACCCGTGTCTCCCGTCCCACTCAACCCCGACAAGCTAGTCACCATTGTGATGGCTTCACGCTTAAGTCCTTTCACTAGGACATCTTCCATGACAAAACCACGACACCGACATTGGTTAAACTGCCTCCGCGAAAACTCCATAGCGAGCTGGGAAGAGCTCGACGATGCTTTCTAAGCTAACTTTCAAGGCACCTATGTCCGGCCCCCGGATGTCGATGACTTGAGCCACATGGTCCAACAGTCTGGTGAGTCGGCCCAACAATTATGGAACTGGCTTTTAACCAAAAAGAACTAGATAGTCGACTGCCCAGATGCCGAAGCCATAGCCGCATTCATATATAATATCCGGGACGAATGGCTCACAGGACAGCTCGGCTAGGATAAGCCAAAGACAATGGCGGCTCTCATATCCCGCATGACCCGCTTTTGTGCAGGAGAAGATAGTTTGTTGGCTCGTAGAAGCACCAACCCAGAAGTCCTCGACACTTTAGAAGTTTGCGACGGCAATAGAAAGCCACACTGCAATAAAAATAAGCATTAACACAATGGCACCGAGGCCGACGACACGATAATAAATGCTGGATTCTACAATTCCAAGTCAGGACCACGAAAGAAGCCCTCTAAAGGAAACCAGGACGGACCCACTAAGATGGATGCTATTCTGGATAGGCCATCCCAGATACATGGCACCGCAGACAAGCCTGCCAACCACAGCAACCGCAACTGTTGGGTGATTAAGCAGGCCAGCAAGCTCATAGCCGAGGACATGGGCAAAAGCCCCCGCAGCAAGGATGATGAGGAATCTCGCAGGCCAAACAACGGAGGCCAAAAACAATTCCCTCTGGAATTTAAAATAGTGAAGATGATCTATGCCACTCATATACCCAAGAAGGAGCGGAAGCGCGCTCTTCGGGGCATTTACACCATAGTGCCCGTAGCCCCAAAATTTAACCCATGGTTGGCATGTCTGATCACCTTTGATCACAAGGACCACCCGACCAGTATCCGTCATGGAGGATCAGCGGTCCTGGTCCTAGATCCCATTATCGATGGATACCACCACACCAGAGTCATAATGGACGGAGGCAGCAACCTCAACCTGATCTATGAAGATATAATGTGGAAAATGATTATTGACCCGTTAAGGGTCAAACTCGGCAACACCACCTTCAAGGGTATCATCCCCGGCATTGAAGCCCGTTGTTTGGGCACTCTCACCTTGGAAGTGGCATTCAGCTCTCCGGATAACTTACGGAGCGAACACTTGATGTTCGATATCGCCCACTTCCGCAGCGGCTATCACACCCTCCTCGGCCAAACAACATTCACTCGTTTCAACGTTGTCCCCCACTATGCCTACCTCAAATTGAAGTTTCCCGGACCAAAGGACGTCACCACAGTCAATGGTAGCACCGAGCACTCTCTTCGGATGGAGGAACACATTGCGGCCTTGGCAGCCGAATACGAAGGGTTGAGGTGCCTGCTCTTCACCAGGGCGCTTGAAGCAAGCAAGAGAGCATGGGCCCTATCTTTGGCCAAGGGGCCTTCCTGCGCTCGACGTACATAGGAATACGCCCCCATGGCCTGCCCACCACAGGAGCATATCACGTACCTCGATATTCACAACTTCACGCTCAAAATACCACGGGCAGTTGTGGGGCCCCCACAAGGAGTATGGCTCGACCGCACTATAGAACAACGCGTCGTCAGACGACGTACAGGTACCATCTAGGACCTATCTGGCTTTAAGCCCCACCAACACAGCAACCTCTCAAGGACTCCCCGTCAAGGACCCGTCATCAGACAACCATCCAACAATGTTGTCTCCCTTAGCAGAAGCAAAGGCGCAGACGTGCAGTAGGGCACAGTTCGGGTCTTAACCCACATATCAAGGCCCTACATAAACCTTCCATATATAAATTTATCTTTTTCCTTTTCTAAAGTCTTGTTCGACAGTTCGAAGTGTACGGCTAGACGTCATGATCTTCTTGGAAATAAAGCAAACCTTTTGTGGTTCCTTACAGTCGCTTATGTTGTACTTTTCCCCCGTTATTCCTTTTCACTCTACAAATCCACGTTAATCAAGTGTTATACACTTCCGATTTCATTTGTACGCCGGCTATTAGACCGGGGGCTTGACCTAGAAGCTCTCCCTATACATTAAAGATCAACACCTTTTTCCTTTCACTGTGTTCGGTGTCTCGGATATTGCACTATATGCACTAGTTCCGAATTATGTCTTGGGTCAATAGTTGGGTTGCCCTGCTCCTGTGCTGACCTTCATATGTTCTACATGTTCTACTAAGAAGGTAATGGGAGAACCACTGCTATTATACTTCCGCCTAATTCGGTTAAGTACCTTAGTGGAGAAAGCCAAAAACTAACCGTCATAATAGGCGAGAACTGGTTGGCAATCCGACGACTGGTTTCAACCCTACAAATCATTTGCGATTATCTCATGTACTATGAAGGATTCTTCTTTGAACAAATCAGGTGATTGATGTTCGGCCCTCAGGTTCACCCAACATCTCACCGCACTGGGGACTGGTCACCAGCCCCCACAGTCAAGCTCCTATGGCTAAGTGAAGGTAATAAAGCCGCATAGTTCGATTGCCTTGTTCCCCTCCTACACTACCGCCTCCAGGCACCGAGACGTTGGCTAAGGGTTACAGTGCGGAGGATGCATGTAACGCCCCGAGACCAATGCGCTAGGTGTCTTCCAATTATTCACCGTCATTGCCATGGCATTTGCTTGTGTGTTCACTTTGCCATGGCATCACGTGCATCTCATTTGCATTCATGTTCGTCTCTTTCATCCGGTCACTTTCTCCTATGTCCATTTCGGAATCCAATACTCTCACACGCACCCGCCACACCTCCCAGGTCTCCTTTCGTGAGCGGGAGAAAAACATTCTCGGAATGGGCCGAGATTTTTTGAGTGGCCTTGGTACACCGATAGACCGCCTGTCAAATTTTGTTCCATTTGGAGGTCGTTTGATGCCCCAACAGTAAAACATGTTAACCGTCGGACCTCTTTCTCCTTGCAGCCCAGCACCCCTTCATAACAGCCCACTAGCCCATCTAAGCCCCCTCCATGCTCTCCGTCGTTGGATCATGATCGTGTGGGCGAAAACCGCACCTCAATAGCCCTCTCCTAGCTCCCAGAATTTATATAAACCCCCTCTCGCCCAAAATTTTGGGCAAACCCTAGCGATCTTCCTCCTCGCGCCGCCGGACATGTCCACTAGGTGTCGCACATGTCCGCGCCGCCGGCCCCGGCCAACTAGAGG
>NC_041386.1:416853978-416861606 GCF_002162155.2 Triticum dicoccoides | reverse complement strand
GCCTCCACCGCGCGCCGCCGCCTGGCCCACCCGGGCCCGAGGCCGGCCCGCCCCGGGCCGCATCTGGGCCCCGGCTCCCACGGGTCGCCCGAGCGCCATCGCCGCTCGCCGCCGCCCACCACCTCCACATTGTGCCGCCGCTCCGCCTCTACTCGCCATCGCTCCACCGCCACCACCGCGCCTCCTCGCCGAGACGCCTTGCCACCGCCGCCTCGGGTCGGTGCGCCACCGTGCCGGCGCCCCGCCTCGCCCTACGCCACCACGAGCCCCTCCCCGTCGTCGCCCGCACCTCCCCGTCGTTGCGCCGCCACCGGAGAGCACTAGAGCCCTCACCATAGCCGGATCCACCAGAGGGTGGACGAGATCCACCAACCCCTCCATCCAAACGGGCCTCCACGTTCCCGATCCTCCCTGTCCACTTCTCCATGGGGTATAATTTCTCTAAGTCCCCAGTTTTTCAACAGCATATGTGCATGTTTGAATTGCTATAACTTCGTGCATATTGCTCCGTTTTGCGTGTGTGATATGTCAAACTGTTCATCTCTCAATGCTCTACATGGTGGTATAGTTTTCATGCATGTTGTTGTTCATATTGATGCCTTAATCATCGTTGCAAAGTGATAAATGTTATAATCTGCTGGAAGTTGTCATAACTTGCTGATTTGTCTTTTTCATAGCATTTTGTGTGTTTGTCTTTTGAGCATGATGTCAACATGTTTTAGGAGCATATTCAAGCCATCTTTATAGTGGTGCAATCCATGTATTTTTATGCGCCCTGTGGTGACTAGCACAAGCATGCAAAGTAGGGTACTTGTTGTTACTGATTTCAGTGACTTAGTGATTTCTGCTAAGTCTAAACCTGCTACATTATGTTGCCATGTTAACTTGATGCTACAAGTGAATCCATGCATAATATGGAGATGCTTAGTAAGGATGTTTCGTAGATATTGTTATGATCTATCCATCCATGTCCTTTTTTGCATTTATAACCTACTGTATCTTGTTGTTATCATGCTCTCAAATTGCTAAATAATGTTTGTCAGCCTGTTATCAGTAAGTTCATTTTTGGCATGTGAATAGATAGAGTTCTATGCATCATATGACCATGTTCTTGCCATGAGTAGCTGCATAAATATGCCTTCCTACAGTTGGTCACATTCCCATTGCCATGAAATACTTTGTGGTGAGTTTCACAAGCTCGCAAACATGCCTACTTGTCGATGTTTCTGCCATGTTCAGTTTATTACACCAAGTATGTGAATCTGTTATCATTTGCCTTCTTGCCATGATGTTTTCAACTTGTTCTAGTGGGTTATAGCGGTAGCTCAGTGTTCATGTTTTGTAGTGCTCTACCTGTACGTGCTTTCTATGCCCTTTGATGCCATGAAATGTTCCTGTAGCATATAATTTTCTTGTCTCAATGTATGCATCTTGAATGTGTTTTCAGCCTTGCTCTGTTTTTCACCAAGTCTGAGAATCCGTTATGACTTGCTTACTTGTTTTGATGATTTCCATTGATCTAGAGGTTATATGGGGATGGTTAATAATCATGTTTTTCCATGTTCAACCTATACTCTGATTCCATGCTTTTGGTTGCTATGTTCTTGCACTATAGCATCATTGTTCATGCCTTTGACATGTCAACATGTTGTTTCTGCTCACGTGTATGCCCTGTTTTTCACGAAGTCATAATCTGTGTTATAAAATTTCTTCTTGCTTTGATCATGTTGGATTAATCCTGATCATGTGAACCTGAACCTTGATGTTATTTGAAGCATGTAATCTGTACTTTGAGTGCAAGTCATGTTTGTGCCTATCTTATTCTTGTAGCATGTTATTATGATGCTTGCAAAGTGCTTAGTTGCTGTTTTGGGCAGATTGTGTTTGAAATTTGTATTGAGTATACGTGTTGAATCGTGGCTCTGTTTGGAGCATGCTCTATATGAAACTTGCTTGGTTTTGCATGTAGCTTCATCCATGTTGCATCCATGTCTTGGGGTGTTGTGATTGTTGTTTTGCTTCCATTTGCATCAATGCCATGTGTAACTTGTTTTGCTCATATCTTCTAGGCCGTAGCTTCGAATTAAATGAACTTTATGTGTAACTTCCTAGAAAAACGTGTAGATCATCTTGGTGCACTTTAACTTGCTATTTAACAACTTCAACATAATGTGTTATTCAGATCTAGATCAATTTCAAAATTTGCATATGGGGAGTTTCCTGAATTGTTATATGTTGTTTCCAGCCTTATTTAAACTTGCTTTGATGTGTTGTTCTTGTATGCATCATCTCTTGCCACGAGTAGCATCATTTAGACTTGACATGCATCATACTTGGTTGAGCATCATGTCATGTGTATGTGTTGTGTGTTTACCATGTTGTTTGCTTCTTTCCGGTTGTGCTTCTTCTCATTAGTTCCTATTTCATTGCGACCGTGAGGATTCATTTGACTTCGCTTGGTTCATCTACGTGGCTTCATCTTCTTCATGGGCTCGTTCTTCTTCCTAGCAGGATTTTAGGCAAGATGACTGTCACCTTGGATCTCACTACTATCTTTGCTATGCTAGTTGTCTCGATGCTATTGCTATGTCGCGGTACCTACCACTTGTTTATCAAGCCTCCCAAATTGCTATGATAGCCTCTAACTTTTTTTCACCCTTCCTAGCAAACTGTTGTTTGGATATGCTACCTCTTTGCTCAGCCCCTCTCATAGCGTTGCTAGTTGCAGGTTTTTCCATGCTAGGACATGGATATCATGGGATATCACAATATCTCATATTTAATTAACGCATGTATATACTTGCCCAAGGGTGGAAGGCTCGGCCTTTTGCTTGGTGTTTTGTTCCACTCTTGCCGCCGTAGTTTCCGTCATACCGGTGTTATGTTCCTTGATTTTGCGTCCCTAACACGGTGAAGCTTTATGGGCCCCTCTTGACAGTTCGCTTTGAATAAAACTCTTCCAGCAAGGCCCAACATTGGTTTTAACATTTGCCATAATAATATTGAACTAAATAATTAATTGGCATAGGGCGTCATGAACCCAAGGATTCTTTCTACATAAACAGGGGGCAGTGCTAATGGTGTTGATCCCAAATGGGCAGCCTGCGGGGCCACCTCAGGGAAAATCGAGGGTTGGTTTTACTCGTAGCTTGTCCCGTCTGGACGTGGCTTGAGACGAGATATGCGCGGCTACTATCAGGGTGTCGGCACGCCGGGAGGTCTTGCTGGACTTGTTTTACCATTGTCGAAATGTGTTGTGCACCGGGATTCCGAGTCTAATCGGAGGGTACCGTGATGGAGGATTGTCTCTGCGGATCGTGAGCTTGTCATGGGCTAATTTGGGACACCCCTGCAGGGTTTAAACTTTTGAGAGTCATGCCCGCGGTTATGTGGCAGATGGGAATTTGTTAATATCCAGTTGTAGAGGACTTGAACCAAACTCAACTAAAACATACCAACCGCGTCCGTAACCGTGACTGTCTTTTCGTGGAAGTTCGAGGGGAGAACACGGTTGGTTTATGTTTGAATGTAAGTAGTTTAGGATCACTTATTGATCATTACTAGTTTGTGACCGCTTGTGTAGTTTCTCATCTTACTCTTGTACTCGTAAGGTAGCCACTATACATTGCATAGTCTCTTGCTGCAACCTCACCACTTGTCCTTTCCATACCCATTAAGCTTTGCTAGTCTTGATACCCATGGTAATGGGATTGCCGAGTCCTCGTGGCTCACAGATTACTACAACAATAGTTGCAGGTACAGGTAATGTAATGTTCATGACGCGAGAGCGATGTTTACTTGTTTTGGAGTTCTTCTTCTTTGTCGATCTTGGGTTAGGTTCCTGGTTGGCAGCCTTGGATAGCAGGGTGGATGTCATTTGAGCTTTTGTTTGTGTTTCATCCGTAGTCGGATGTTGTCCTCATGTACGATGTTTGATGTATTCATGTGGCATTTCTATGCCTTTGTATGTTTTCCCAACTATTATGTAATGGTACGATGTAATGATATCCACCTTGCAAAAGCGTGTCAATATGCGGTTCTATCCTTGGTGGGACCTTCGAGTTCCTTTATGATAGAGTCCCATATTGGGCGTGAAAAGTTGGTATCAGAGCCTCGACCGACCATAGGAGCCCCCTTATTTGATCGTATAGTTTGGTTGTTGTTGAGTCTAGAAGAAAACCTTTCTCGGAGTCTAGTTATATCGGAGAGTAGGAATTCTTTTTACTCCTCAGCCCCTTCGTCGCTCTAGTGAGAAATTTTGATGTAGGTGTTTTGACTTATTCCTCTTCCCCTTCAATTTTTTTTAGGATCACGCAGTTAGTTTTCGTTCGCTGTGATGTTAGCTCTTTTCATCCGGCACACTTCTCTTGGAGTCATTCGATCCTAGTTGTCTTTTGTGAGTTCAATCCTCAGTTCTTTCTCAACGACGTTGTTTACTCTGTCCTAAGTTGTCTTTCTTTTTCCCACCTGCCCAAGCTTTTTCTCGGAGCCATAGTCCATAATCGAGTATCCATCCTACTCGTGTGAAGCCTTTGCATTCTTTCCTCAATAATTTCAACTGATGCTTTTCTATTCAAGTTATTCGTCGGTTCCCCGTTCCAAGTTGCCTTTGTTTTTCCCTCCCTCCCACCCCTTTTCTTCACGAAGTCTGAGTCTCTATTCGAGCATCAATTTCATTCGTGCGGAGCCTCTTCAGTCTTTCCTCCATTGTCTCAACAAGTGAATTCTCGTCAACTTCATCATGGTTCGTCTCATTTTATTTCTGGTGGATTCAATTCATGTTTCTCGGGTTGATCATATTCCTTTATTTGGCTCAAATGTTTTCCCTTGCTCGTTCGCCTCTCACCATTTAATCGTTTCGGAGTGTTGAATACATCTCAGAAGATTCGTGCTTGCATTTAATTTTTTCGTGGATATCACCTCATTCAAGTCTTTCAGTTGTTCCGGTGCATCATCTCTCTCCAACAATCCTTTCTAACGGTGTTCCTTTTCAGTGGGCCCTAACCCACAGGTCTTTTCCCAGGATCTTACCCGACTCTTCTAATTTTCCCGTAGTATCTCAACAATTTTGGTGGTGTTCCTCGTCGTCATTCTCAACATTTGAAGACCAAATAAGAGTTTTCCTCTAAATCTTGTTCGTTCTCTCAGAGATTTGTCATGCTAGCTTGTTGCTATCCTCTTATTGTTTCCAATCATGTGATTCTTTTCTTAACCATCTGGAGTATTTCAGGAGTTGTCTTCCGTTTCGATCATCCGGAGGCCATCATTTAAGAAGATCCCTTTGTTCCAAGTTTTCAGCTTCATTATTTAATTATTCTAAATTGATGCCACTACATTCGTCTCCATATTCGTACCGGAGCATCATTCAAGAATTCTTTAGTCAGCTTGTGATCTCTTCATTCTTGGCATCTAAATCCCCTCGAACATATTTGTTCTTCTAATTATTCCTGATGATTCATTTTATTTTCATCATCCGTTTCAATTCTTACGGTGGTTCGCTTAAGATTTTCACTTTTGTTCTTATCATATCAATTCATTCGTTCTTTCCAGTCCTACCGGTGGTTCCTGAATACCTTCCCAAGTTTTGCACTATATCTCCCCTTAATCTTTTCTGACCTGAATAAGTTGTATGCAATCCATTGCTTCTCATCAATTTAATTGGTGGAGGATAAGCATAACATAATTCTTATTCTTCTTTCATCAAGTTGATTAATCTCTTCTTTTCGGAGTTTGTTCATCATATCACATTCTCGCTTCCAAGTGTTTTCATATTTTCTCTTCTGGAGTTCAAGTTTCCTCGGCCACCTCATCGAAGCTCCATCTAAATCATTGCAAGGATTCATCTCGTTCTTTTCAACTTTCCTTTTGTTGGATCATTCTTTTATTACCGGAGTCCTTCTAGAATTTTCTACATGGTGCCTCATCGGGATTTAATTCATTCTCAAAGTCTTCATCAAGATCCTTGTTCGAGCTCAAGAATTCTTCATCATGCATTCTGAAGTCCAATTCTTTCAACCTTATCTTTTGAGGTGGTGTTATGTCATTCTTGAAAATTTCCTTCATGTTTCATGATTCACAAGTTGTGAGGAATGAGGTATTTAAACCCATCATTTTCTCTTGTTCAGGAGATCCTTTGCAACCCGTCAATCTTTTTATTGGAGTTATCTTGGGTTAGATTTCACCTAAAGCCTTCCCTAAGGAATGTTGCTATTATGGTGCTTATCAATGATTCAAGTTATCTCTTATCAACTTGGTGGAAGAAGTGTTTCATCTCTTCGGTGCTCTCAATCAAACCAATTGTTTCCATTAGTGGAAGAATTGCACCTCAAATTTTGAGATGTTTTCCATAAGCCCACAACAAGCTTATTCTTTTCGTTGTTGAATTTCCAACAACTTCATTCAACCTTCTTCGTAAGGATGCTTTCAAACTCAATTGGGGTAGAAGATGCCATTTTTCTTTTTCGTTCTTTTCATTCAACTCTTTCAATTCTTCCGGAGGCATTGTGTTGTTCCTATTGTCAAGTATCATTCCATCTTGTCAAGTTCATGTTCTATTCCATTCCGTGTTCAACCGGGATGCTATCCCTATTCTTTCATTCTTATTCTGTATTCTATCATGTTCTAACCGGAGAGGTTTCAGAGTCCATCTTGCTCCTCGAGCATCTAATTCTCGTCATAATTAACATTCCTCTTTTCTACCCGAATGCTCGCAACTTTCTTCATCTTCTCGCTTGCGTTCTTATTTCATCTTATCCTCTTTCTCTTCCGTCTCGTTCCTAAGATCTCGGGACGAGATCTTATGCTAGTTGAGGAGAGTTGTAATGCCCCGAGACCGATGCGCCAGGTGTCTTCCAGTTATTCGTCGTCATTGCCATGTCATTTGCTTGCGTGTTGCACTCTGCCATGTCATCATGTGCATCTCATTTTCATTCATGTTTGTCTCTTGCATCCGGTCACTTTCTCCGTTGTCCGTTTCGGAATGCGACACTCTCACACGCACCTGCTGCACCTCCTAGATCTCGTTTTGTGAGCGGGAGAAAAACATTCTCGAAATGGGCCGAGATTTGTCAAGTGGCCTTGGTACATCACCGATAGACCGCATGTCAAATTTCGTTCCATTTGGAGGTCGTTTTATGCCCCAATGGTTAACCGCGTTAACCTACGGACCTATTTCTTCTTACAGCCCAGCACACCTTCATAACAGCCTACTAGCCCAACTAAACCCCCTCCATGCTCTCTACCGTTGGATCACGATCGTGTGGGTGAAAACCACACCTCAATAGCCCTCTCCTAGCTCCCAGAAGCTATGTAAACCCCCTCTCCCCCGAAATTTTGGGCAAACCCTAGCCCTCTTCCTCCTCCCGCCGCCGGACATGTCCACCCCATGCCGGACATGTCCGCGCCGCCGGCCCCGGCCAATCAGAGGCCGCCACATCAGTGCCCCGCCTCCACCGTGTGCCATCGCTTGGCCCACCCCGGGCCACATTTGGGCCGCGCCTCCTACACGTCGCCCGAGCTCCGCCGCCGCCGCTCGCCGTCGCCCGCCGCCTCCATGTCGCGCCGCCGCCGCCGAGCTGCTCCGCCGCTGCTCCGCCACCCCTGCCGCGCCTCCTCACCGGGACGCCTTG
>NC_041386.1:416843885-416853288 GCF_002162155.2 Triticum dicoccoides | reverse complement strand
GTGCCACCCTGCCGGCGCCCCGCCTCGCCCCGCGCCACCGCTAGCCCCTCCCCGTCGTCGCGCCGTCGCCGGAGAGCACCGGAGCCCTCGCCGAAGCCGGATCCACCGGAGGGTGGACGAGATCCACCAACCCCGCCATCCAAACGTGCCTCCACGTCCCGGATCTGCTCATCCGGATCCTCCCCGTCCACTTCTCCATGGGGTATAATTTCTCTAAGTCCCCAGTTTTTCAACAGCATATGTGCATGTTTGAATTGCTATAACTTCGTGCATATTGCTCCATTTTGCGTGTGTGATATGTCAAATTGTTCATCTCTCAATGCTCTACATGGTGGTATAGTTTTCATGCATGTTGTTGTTCATATTGATGCCTTAATCATTGTTGCAAAAGTGCTAAATGTTATAATCTGCTGGAAGTTGTCATAACTTGTTGATTTGTCTTTTTCATAGCATTTTGTGTGTTTGTCTTTTGAGCATCATGTCAACATGTTTTAGGGGCATATTCATGTTATCTTTACAGTGGTGCAATCTTTGTATTTTTATGTGCCCTGTGGTGACTATAACAAGCATGCAAAGTAGGGTACTTGATGTTGCCGATTTTAGTGACTTGGTGATTTCTGCGAAGTCTGAACCTGCTACATTATGTTGCAATGTTAACTTGATGCTACAAGTAAATCCATGCATAATATGGAGATGCTCAGTAAGGATTTTTTGTAGATCTTGTCATGGGCTATCCATCTGTGCACTGTTTTGCATTTATATCCTACTGAGCTTGTTGTTATCATGCTCTCAAATTGCTAAATAATGTTTCTTACAGCATGTTATCTGTAAGTTCATTTTGCCATCTGAATAGCTAGAGTTCTATACATCATATGACCATGTTCTTGCCATGAGTAGCTGCATAAATATGCCTTCTTGTTGTTGGTTACATTCACATGCCATGAAATGCATTGTGGTGAGTTGTACAAGCTCGCAAACATGCATACTTGTCGCTGTTCCTGCCATGTTCAGTTTATTTCACTAAGTCTACGAATCTGTTATCATTTGCCTTCTTGCCATGATGTTTTGAACTTGTTCTAGTGGGTTATAGCCGTAACTTAGTGTTCATGTTTTGTAGTGCTCTACCTGTACATGCTTGCTATGTCGTTTGATGACATGAAATGTTCATGTAGCATATAATTTTGTTGCCTCAAAGTATAAATCATGAATCTGTTTTCAGCCTTGCTTTGTTTTTCACTAATCTGTTTTCAGCCTTGCTATAAAATTGCTTCTTGCTTTGATCATGTTGGATTAATCTTGATGCCTATGAACCTTAACATTGATGTTATTTGAAGTATGTAATCTGTACTTTGAGTGCATATCATGTTTGTGCCTATCTTGTTCTTGTAGCATGTTATTATGATGCTTGCAAAGTGCTTAGTTGTTGTTTTGGGCAGATTGTGTTTTAAACTTGTATTGAGTCTATGCGTTGAACCGTGGCTCCGTTTGGAGCATGCTCTATATGAAACTTGCTTGGTTTTGCATGTAGTTTCATCATGCCATGTTGCATCCATGTCTTGGAGTGTTGTGATTGTTGTTTTGCTTGCATTTGCATCAATGCCATGTGTAACTTGTTTTGCTCATATCTTCTAGGTCGTAGCTCCGAATTAAACGAACTTTATATGTAACTTGACTGGAAAAACGTGTAGATCATCTTGGTGCACTTTAACTTGCTATTTAATAACTTCAACATAATGTGTTATTCATATCTGGACAAATTTCGAAATTTGCATATGGGGAGTTTTCGGAATTGTTATATGTTGTTTCCGGCCTCATTTAAACTTGCTTTGATGTGTTGTTCTTGTATGCATCACCTCTTGCCATGAGTAGCATCATTTAGACTTGACATGCATCATACTTGGTTGAGCATCATGTCATGTTTATGTGTTGTGTGTTTACCATGTTGTTTGCTTCCTTCCAGTTGTGCTTCTTCTCGTTAGTTCCTATTTCGTTGCGATCGTGAGGATTTGTTCAACTACGCTTGGTTCGTCTATGTGGCTTCGTCTTCTTCATGGACTCATTCTTCTTCCTAGCAGGATTTCAGGCAAGATGACCGTCACCTTGGATCTCAGTACTATATTTTCTATGCTAGTTGTCTCGATGCTATCGCTATGTCGCGGTACCTACCACTTGTTTATCAAGCCTCCCAAATTGCCATGATAGTCTCTAAACTTTTTCACCCTTCCTAGCAAACCGTTCTTTGGCTATGCTACCGCTTTGCTCAGCCCCTCTTATAGCGTTGCTAGTTGCAGGTTGTTCCATGTTGGGACATGGCTATCATGGGATATCACAATATCTCTTATTTAATTAACGCATCTATATACTTGGCAAAGCGTAGAAGGCTTGGCCTTTTGCTTGGTGTTTTGTTCCATTCTTACCACCCTAGTTTCCGTCATACCGGTGTTATGTTCCTTGATTTTGCGTCCCTAACACGGTGAGGGTTTATGGGCCCCTCTTGACAGCGTTGTGAATAAAACCCTTCCAATAAGGCCCAACATTGGTTTTAACATTTGTCATAATAATATTGAACTAAATAATTAATGGGCATAGGGCATTATGAAACCGAGGATTCTTTCTACATAAACAGGGGGCCAGTGTCGGCGTTCTAGGACCTAGGGTGCCCAGACATGCCTGCCTGGAGCCCAGGGCGTGGCTCCACCAATGGCCTGGTACGTCCCACCTTCAGCAGCAGCAATTCAAGACCCTCATGAGGGGCCAAGCCTCGCGAGGCGGACGACACCAAGACTTCCCTAGGGGCAACCTCTCTAGGACGGCTCCTAAGGAGGGGAGATATCTATGCAGGGAGCACCTCGCGAGGTTCACATGACGTGAGCCATGACGACCAAGGCCAGGCGGGCGCCAGCGGGCGTAGTGTACCAGTTTCCTCTTTGGTGCTAAGGTGGCAAGCGCAGACACGGGGTCCCGAGGCATCAGGAAAAGGTTTCCATATCGGAGCAACAAGACCAAGACCCCTAGGACGGCAGGACGGAGGTCATCGCGGAGCCCACAGCAGCATCACCACCAGAGCCTTTGGCAGGAGAAGACCACCTTTTGTTAGGATAGCTTGTACTAGTTGTCTCCCTTCAAACTTGGCTATTGTGGGATCCCTTCCCGCCTACATTTGGGAAGAGGGCCAACGCCTCTATAAATAGGACCTAGCCACCACCATCGAGGGGGGATCGAAAGGAGGGAGATTGATCTGGATTGGATCCATTCCATCCCCACATCCACCAGCTCACCAAGCTCAAGAACACCTCTCCTCCTGAGGTCGTTCATCCACTGTACCAGTTCATCCTTAGCCCTTGAGGAAATCCATCACTACACTGGAGTAGGGTATTACACCACACGGTGGCCCAAACTAGTATTAACCTTTGTGTCTCGTGTTCTTTGGGTTCGTCGATCTAGGCCGTGGAATCGTTGAGCAAGTGATCTAGGGGGAGAGAGTACTTCGTGCGCACCCCAGAGTTCGAACCTCACAAGGGTTCCGACATTTGGTGCGCCAAGTAGGGGTGCGCCGAAGTTTCGCCTCTCCGCATGCTCTCTCTCCCCGTCCGGCTCCCATGGCAGGCGCCATTCCTTCGACTGGATCGATGGGCGCGCACGGAGGCGCCATGGGCCACCGGTCCTTCACCCCGCCCTGCGGCAAGTGCGGTGGCCACACAAGTCTAATCCGGAGATGTCGCCCCGCTATGACGGCGCGGTGAATCCGGTGGCCTTCCTGCTGGCATACAAGGAGGCCGTTATTGAAGCCGGAGGCAACGACAAGGTCATGGCCAATTGATTCCCCATGGCCCTCACTAGCGTCTCACGCGCCTGGTTGCTCAACCTACCAGAGTCCTCTGTGGCCTCCTAGGAGGGACTGTGCAACCTTTTCATCACGCGCTTCGCAGCACCAGCGCCCCTCGTTGTCGCATCCCTCCTCGGTGGTTCGCAGGGCCGCCCTCGAATCGCCACATCAAGTGATGTCGCTTGAATCTACGTCGGTTTTTCCCCAAAGAAGAAAGGATGATGCAACACAGCGGCGGTAGGTATTTCCCTCATATATGAAACTAAGGTTATCGAACTAGTAGGAGAACCAAGCAACACAACGTAATCAGCCCCTGCACACAAATAACAACCACTCGCAACCCGATGTGTTAAAGGGGTTGTCAATCCCTTTCAGGTAACGGCGCCAGAAATGGCGTGTTGACGGGAGAGAGTTGTAAATATTGTTAGATCGAACGGCAAATAAAATAAATTGCAGCAAGATATTTTTGGGATTTTGATTTAATAGATCTGAAAATAAAAGCAAATAAAAATAGATCGTGAAGGCAAATAAAATGAGAAAGAGACCCGTGGGCCGTAGGTTTCACTAGTGGCTTCTCTCGAGAAAAATAGCAAAGCAGTGGGTGAACAAATTACTATTGGGCAATTGATAGAACCTCAAATAATTATGATGATATCCAGGCAATGATCATTACATAGGCATCACGTCCAAGATTAGTAGACCGACTCCTGCCTGCATCTACTACTATTACTCCACACATCGACCGCTATCCAGCATGCATCTAGTCTATTAAGTTCATGGAAAAACGGAGTAATGCAATAAGAATGATGACATGATGCAGACGGGATCCGTTTATCTATGGCGGTAGATATAGATCCCATCCTTTTATCCTTAGTAGCAACGATACATGCGTGTCGGTTCCCTTTTTGTCACTGGGATCAAGCACAGTAAGATCGAACCCACTACCGGGCACCTCTTCCCATTGCAAGATAAATAGATCAAGTTGGCCAAACAAAACCCAAATATCAGAGAAGAAATATGAGGCTATAAGAGATCATGCATAAAAGAGATCAAAGAAACTCAAATACTTTCATGGATATAAAAAGATAGATCTGATCATAAACTCAAAGTTCATCGATCCCAACAAACACACCGCAAAAGAGTTAAATCATATGGATCTCCAAGGGACCATTGTATTTAGAATCAAGAGACAGAGATGAAGCCATCTAGCTACTAACTACGGACCCGATGGTCTACAAAGAACTACTCACACATCATCGGGGAGGCACCAATGAAAGTGGTGAACCCCTCCGTGATGGTGTCTAGATTGGATCTGGTGGTTCTGGACTTTGCGGTGGCTGGATGAATATTTCGTTGACTCCCGTAGGGTTTTGGGAATATTGGGGTATTTATAGAGCAAAGAGGCGTTCCGGGGGCACCCGAGGTGGGCACAACCCACCAGGGCGCGCCTGGGCCTCCTGGCGCGCCCTGGTGGGTTGTCCCCTCCTCGGGACTCCCCCCAGGTGCAACCAGGGCCAAACATCTTCCTTCCGGTCCATAAAAAATCTCTGTAAAGTTTCGTGGCATTTGGACTCCATTTGATATTGATTTTCTGCGATGTAAAAAACATGGAAAAATCAGCAACTGGCACTTGGCACTATGTCAATAGGTTAGTACCCAAAAATGATATAAAATGACTATAAAATGATTATAAAACATCCAAGATTGATAATAAAACAGTATGGAACAATCAAAAATTATAGATACGTCGGAGACGTATCAGCATCCCGAAGCTTAACTCCTATTCGTCCTCGAGTAGGTAACTGATAAAAATAGAATTTTTGATGTGGAGTGTTGTTCATCATGTCATATCATATTATTTTATTTATAGCATGGACATTTGGACTTTTATGTGATTCAAAGCAATAGTCTAGTTTTGACATAATAATTTCAATACTCAAGCATATCAACAAGCAACCATGCCTTTCAAAATATCAAAGTTAAAATAAGCTATCCCTAGCCCATCATACTCAAATAGTGATCCATTCTTGAAACACACTCGAATATTAACTACACCCAATACTTAAGCACGATCATATTGCCTCCTAGTTGGTGCTTTTATAAGAGAAGATGGAGACTCAATATAAAAATTGCATAAAGTAAAGAAAGGCCCTTCATAGAGGGAAGTATGGATTTGTAGAGGTGTCAGAGCTCAAAGCAAAAAAAAATGAGATAAATTGTTTTTGAGAGGTGTATCCATCCCACCAATGAAAATGACTTAGAGTTCCCAATACTTTCCATGCATAGTTATATAATAGGCGGTTACCAAACAGAAAATAATGTTTATTCCTTTTTCCACCATAACTTGTAGAGCTCGCCGGCAAAGGAGTGCCGGAGCTGGAGCCGGGTGCTGGCCGAACTCTCTGACCACATGATGAACTCTAGGAGCACCTCCGCCGAATGGAAGCATGGCTGAGGAGGCCGGGCGACCACGACGCACCTCCCTTCGACGCAGGGGCTGCTCCGCCTGGAGCGACCCCCGCCGCGGGAGGAGACGCCGCTGCGTCCACCAAGGATGATGCCAGTCCCCGAAGGAGTGGGACCACGCCCCCGAGGAGCCACAGCATGGGTCACAGCATGCTTACGAGGATGTCCCCGCCGCCTCTTGTGCGGCAGCGAGCCGGGCCCCTCCTGGCGAGCCTTCCCCTTCTCCGTTGCCGAAAACCTCTTCGTAGGCGCCATGAGTGTCGCCGCAAGGTGGTGAAATGAGGAGGAAGAAGAAGAATTGAGCGGCAAGAAGAAGGAGATGAGGGGTGGGGGCTCCGCCCCCTCCTCATTTATGGCCAGACGGAGGCCAGCCGTCGGCCTCCACAATCGCAGGTAATGATGGTTTTCTTCTGCATGCAGCAGGGACTCGTCAAGTCAAACGGTTGTCGAGGCAGCGTGGGGAAGCGGAGGCACCCACGTCTCGTCAATTGCCACGCATCGACCGAGGCCGTGGGCGGTTGGGACTCGCGGCGCTCTGCACTTTCCCTTTGGCTTCGTCTCGAAGCCAACCTCGAGCGTGCCTTGGGCCCGGGGGCTACTGTCGGCGTTCTGGTACCGGGGGTGCTCAGACTTGCCCACCTGCGGCCCAGGGCGTGGCTCCACGAACGACCTGGTACGGCCCATCTTTAGCAGCAGCAGTTCAAGACCCTCATGAGGGGCCAAGCCTCGCAAGGTGGACAACACCAAGACTTCCCTAGGGGCAGCCTCTCTAGTCCGGCTTCTGAGGAGCAGAGATATCTATGCAAGGGAGCACCTCACAAGGTTCACGTGACGTGAGCCATGACGACCAAGGCCACGTGGGCGCCAGCAGGCGCAGTGTACCAGTTTCCTCTTTGGTGCTAAGGTCGCAAGCACGGACGTGGGGTCCTGAGGCATTAGGCAAAGGTTTCCATATCGATGCAACAAGATCAAGACCCCCGGGACGGCAGGATAGAGGACATCACGGAGCCCACAGCAGCATCACCACTAGAGCCTTTGGCAGGCGAAGACCACCTTTTGTCAGGATAGCCTGTACTAGTTGTCTCCCTTCAAACTTGGCTGTGGTGGGATCCCTTCCCGCCTAACATTTGGGAAGAGGACCAAGGCCTATTAGAACCTAGCCACCACCATAGAAGGGTGATCGAAAGGAGGGAGATTGATCTGGATTGGATCCATTCCATCCCCACATGCACCAGCTCACCAAGCTCAAGAACACCTCTCCTCTTGAGGTTGTTCATCCATTGTACCAGTTCATCCTTAGCCCTCGAGGCAATCCACCACCACACTGGAGTAGGGTATTACACCACGCGGTGGCCCAAACTAGTATAAACCTCTGTGTCTCATGTTCTGTGGGTTTGTCGATCTAGGCCATTGAATCGTTGAGAAAGCGAGCTAGGGGGAGAGAGTTCTTCGTGCGCACCCTAGATTCGAACCTCACAAGGGTTTGTCGGAACCCGTAATCTGACAGCCAATTTTGATGGTGTTGGTCCCAAATGGGTAGCCTGCGGGGCCACCTCGGGGAAACTCGAGGGTTGGTTTTACTCATAGCTTGTCCTATCCGGACGTGGCCTGAGATGAGCTATGCACGGCTACTATCAGGGTGTCGGCACGCCGGGAGGTCTTGCTGGACTTGTTTTACCATTGTCGAAATGTCTTGTGGACCGGGATTCTGAGTCTGATCGGAGGGTCTCGCGATGGAGGATTGTCTCCGCGGATCGTGAGCTTGTCATGGGCTAAGTTGGGACACCCCTGCACGGTTTAAACTTTCAAGAGCCGTGCCCGCGGTTATGTGGTAGATGGGAATTTGTTAATATCCGGTTGTATAGGACTTGACCCAAACTCAATTAAAATACACCAACTGCGTGCGTTACCATGACTGTCTCTTTTTGGGGAAGTTTGAGAGGAGAACATGGTTGGGTTATGTTTGAACGTAAGTAGTTCAAGATCACTTATTGGTCATTACTAGCTTGCGGCCATTTGCATAGTTCCTCATCTTACTCTTTTACTTGTAAGTTAGCCACTATACATTGCTTAGTCGCTTGCTGCAACCTCACCACTTGTCCTTTCCATACCCATTAAGCTTTGCTAGTCTTGATACCCATGGTAATGGGATTGCTGAGTCCTTGTGGCTCACAGATTACTACTACAACAATTGCAGGTACAGGTAATGTGATGATCATGATGCGAGAATGATGTTTACTTGTTTTGGAGTTCTTCTTCTTCGTCGTCGATCTTGGGTTAGGTTCCTGGTCGGCAGCCTGGGATAGCAGGGTGGATGTCATTTGAGCTTTTGTTTGTGTTTCATCCGTAGTCATATGTTGTCCTCATGTATGATGTTTGATGTATTCATGTGGCATTTGTATGCCTTTTTATGTATTCCCAACTATTATGTAATGGTACGATGTAATGATATCCACCTTGCAAAAGCGTGTCAATATGCAGTTCTATCCTTGGTGGGACCTTTGAGTTCCTTTAGGATAGGGTCGCATACGTGGGGTCTAAACCCGATGGCTGGTAACTTTCAAGATAAAATGGAGCCAAACTTAAAAACATACAAACATACAAGTACGATAAACCATACAAAATACCACTGCCTCATTAAGCATAAGGTTGCACTACAAGTTCATACATCGCAACACAATTACTCAAGGAGTACATCCTTGGAGCACTGCACCTCCACTGCCCGAGCCTCGTCCATCATGGCGGCAAAGTATTGCTCTGGGCGCCTATGCTCTTTCTCAGTTGGTGAAGGACCGGTGGCCATTTCGACGGGCTTGATTTTCGGCCAGTGCACCATCGTCTTTGTGAACGCCATCCAAGCCCCCTCGATGCATACAGAGTGCTTAATGGCCCCAATACGGGCAGAAGCATCACACAACTTGGGCACCAGACCAAAGTAGCTGGTCGGTATGGGCTCGACAGGCCATATCCGGACACAAAGATACTTCATGGCCGGCTCCGCCATGCGGTGCAGCTCCATCATTTGCTTCATTTGATCAACGACAAGGGTTGGGTGCTCGGGCGCTTGGAACTGTGCCCAGAATAGCCTCAGATTAGCGTCACCCCCCCCCC
>NC_041386.1:416806435-416843662 GCF_002162155.2 Triticum dicoccoides | reverse complement strand
CCCCCCCCCGAGCCGCATAATGCCACACCGCATCATTCGCACTCCTCGGGAGCTCCGCAAAAGCACCTGCAGAACGCCAGACCCGGATGAGCAACTTGAATCTTTGACCGCCAAATACACTCTATAGTAAATACTACTTACCATTGGCAATTTGCTTTACTTGCCGGAGCTCCTCCTACGCGCTCTGTGTCTCTGACTACGCCTCTTGGATCTCCATCCTCAAATTCACTAGCGTAGTGGCGTGCTCCTTAATCTTTTGCTCAAGGTCCTCGCATTCATGACAGCATCCTTGAGATCTTGTTGCACTTTAGCCACCCTGGCCTCATGCTTCTCGTGTTCGGTTTTCACCAACGCGAGATCGGCAGCCGCCTGTTTGGCCGCCGCCTTCTATTCGGCTGCTTCCTTTCTGGCCCGCAGCAGTTCAGCCTTGAGGCTTTCGACCTCTGTGGCGGCAGCTGCAAAAGGGTCTCTCGCTTAGGGATAATTCTGGATACCTTGTTCGACAAAGAATCCCAAGAAACCACATTTCACTCATACTAACCTTGTGCCTCGTCGAACAGTTTGTTGATGAGATCGAGCTCTTCATCGGATCGTTTAAGCTTGAGATTCATCACAGCAAGCTCGACAGCATTGGCTGCCGCTGCTAACACTAAAGCCTGCAGTCATGTAACAAGCACCTCGGTTAGCCTATCATTCTAGTGATCTGGATCCTCAGCCAGGTTTCTTTTCAAAACCTGCTAGAGTCTCGGGGGCTGCTATGTATAAGGATTGTTAATATCCTGACTACAAAATATACTTTTATGAAGGAAAGAACATTACTTTTTTACCTCAAAGCCTGTCAGGACGCCGTCAAAAGCTTGTTTCAATCCGCTGTTAATGGACCGAACGTTTTGTAAAACCGCGCCCATCAGAGCGTGATGTTCAGCTATTATGGAGGATCCATTCACGGCCTCCTCCATTAGGTCCGGCCACTCTGCCACGACCCGGACCCCGGTGGCGGGGCCTTGGCTCCCCCTTTGTTGAAGGGTGGTTTTGATGCTTCGGAAGGCCTTGAAGGCTCCGGAATCGTTTTCTGAGAAGGCCCGGTTTGGTGAAGATCATTCTCCTGGTACTTGGCGACTGAAGCATCAGCTTCGGCCATGTCAATGTTGACGTCACCCCCCGTGTTTGTCACGGGCGGGGTCCTGTGGGACAACACCTCCCCAGTCTCTGATGACCGGTGGAGGCGCAGAATGCGAGTTGCCTTCGCTTTATGTCGATTGGCTAGTGAGAGGTGCCCTCTAATATCTGGTCGGTAGGGAGGTCGTGCGCCGGCTACAACGAGAGTGTGCACATGCAGTTATTATTGGGTTAGTAAAACAAAAGCCCAGATAGTGTTCGGGTCCTCACCTTTTTGCGCGGGGCTTGACCCTGCGAACCTTCTCCTGGACTTTCTCAGAGGCTACGGACTCCTTATCAGAGTCCGAACTATCATCAGGTATGACCAGCTTCCCCCTACTCCTCTTTGGAGGATGCCTTTCTTCGGCCTCCACTACAAAAAAAGACACATCCGTGACATTTTGGGCCAAACGATTTTTTTCTGTCATGCTTATGACACTTCTATGAGGATAATTGTGAAAAAACTAGGTATCATCATAGATGTGGTGGCTCCTACTTCTATGACAAAAAATCATGATAGAAAATGGGCTTTCCATCCTGGGCGGGCCGGAGACGCAGCTGCACGACATTCTTTGGGTTGTCCATGACGGAAAAAACCGTGGTAGAAGCGAGGGCAAGGAAAATATCGGGGGAGTTCCCGGTTACGATGGGTGGTCGGGGGACGAGCGATGCATGTTTCTATCATACGTACGCGTGTGTGTGCGAGGCGTTGCGCTCTAACTGAACCCGAGCGAGGCGTTGGGCTCTAACTTAACCCGAGCAATTGCACTAGCTACTTTACTGAACCCGAGCAATCGATCCCTTGTTGTTAACTGAACCCGAGTGATTCCTCTGCTATTGCTGCTAACTGAAGCCGATCGATTCTGCCTCTTGATGAACAGTGAGTGTTTTTTGGGGTTTGGATGAACAGTTCCCGGTGGGGGGTTGGATGAATAGGACCCCGTGGTGTTGCCGATGGATGAACAGTACCCCGATCGATCGAGCCAATGGATGAACAGGACCCCATGGAGGGGTGGATGAACAGGACCTAGTGGAGAGCTGGATGAATAGGATGACCCCGTGGAGGGCTGGTTGAACAGTACCGGTGGAGGGCTGGATGAATAGTAGCCCATGGAGGGGTGGTTGAACAGGACCCCGTGGAGAGGGCTGGTTGAGCAGTAGCCGGTTGAGGAGCGCGCGGTGGAGGCTGGATGAACAGAAGCGGCTGGAGGTTGGAGGAGGACAACGATGGATGAACAGTAGCCCACGAAGGCTGGAGGAGGTCGATGGTGGAGATGAACAGTATCACGTGGAGTCTCGTTTTGCGGTACGCCACACCCCTCCTGATGAACAGGACCCCCATTTCGACCGTAGCGCTCCAACACAACTATGTTTCCTCCGTTTTGCGGTATGCCACACCCCTCCCGAACAACAGCACCCCATTTTCATCGTAGGAGGTCCGAGAGAAGTCTGTTTCCTCTGTTTTGCGGTATGCCAGACCCCTCCCGATGAACAGGATCCCATTTCGACTATGGCCGGTTGAACACAAGGTTGTTTCCTCCATTCTACGGTACGCCAGGCCTCGTTTCCATCGGTTGTTCCGTCCAAGCCGGTTGGCTCCCGATGAATAGCACGCGTTTCGTTGCCTCCCGATGAACACGACGCATTTCGTTGCCTCCCCATGAACACGACGATGACGCAGTTTCTTCGCTCCGGCCCAGCCATGTACATGAGCCCTGGTCGTATGTATGCGCGAGTAGGCGTTCGAGACCCCGCCCGTATGTACGTACGTGGTCGTATTTACTTTCTTGCACCCTAGCCGTCGTACGTACGTGTACATGCTACGTGCGCGCCTCTACTACAACACGTGCGCGCCTCTACATTGAATAGTATGTACGTACACGTTTGCGACCCGAATGACAGTGCTACGTACACTTCAACCAGCTGGGTCCCGATTGTCAGGCAGTTCCTTTTATGCGAAGATGTAGCTGGTGGGTCCCAGCAGTCAGGGGGGAAATCTTTTTTCACAAAATACGGTGGCCCGTCTAGTGGGTCCCTGTTGTCAGGTGGAGGAATAATTATTTTGCGCGTAGTAAGGAGGCACTTCCGTGCTGTTGCGGTGGACCTAGCTGTCATCCTCTCCACATATAGTACTCTTCTGATGGAAGTCGTTCAGCACCAGGGTGGTGGACGACGGCGAGGCCTCGGAAGGGGACGATGCGGAGCCGGTGAAGACGCGGTAGTGGAAGCCCACGTGGAGAGGAGTACGAGGGTTCACTGGTTCGGTTGCGGTGTGAGGCTGCCGTCGTCGTAGAATAACAGGGGGTGTGGGTGAGTGGATGGCCTGGCCAGCGGTGGGAGTAGTAGGGGGTGGTGAGGCCTTCGCGGCATCATAGCCGGCCACGGGAGGCAGGAGCAGGCGACATGACCGGCGCTGCTTTGGGCGGCTAGAGCAAGAAGACCAGAGGTGGAAGAAGCACTACGGCTGTTGGATGGACATCATACGGTCACTGGAGCTACAATCGTTCATATTGACTAAGTTGACAAAGCCCTCCGTCCGCGTCAACTTAGTAGGCCCACAAGTCAGCATCCCATATGGTGGGTCCCACCTAGTAGGGGGAGTATTCATTTTTTTGTGCATAATAAGGAAGCACTTCCTTGCGTGCGAAGATATAGCTGGTGGGTCCGAGCTGTCAGCGGCGGGAACATTTTTTTCATGAAATACAGAGGCCCTTTTGGTGGGTCCCAGATGTCAGGTGGAGGAATCATTATTTTGGACGTAATAAGGAGACATTTCCTTGTGTCCGGCCGTGGACCCAGCTGTCAGCCTCTCCACGTATAGTCCACTTGCGATGGATGTCGTTCGTTGACCACGCCGCGCCGAGAGCACCAGGGCAGTGGACGACGGCGAGGCCTACGAAGGGAACAACACGGAGCCGGGGAAGACACGACAATGGCTGCCCACGCGGTGGGGAGTACGAGGGTTGACTGGTTCGGCTGTCGTCGCCGGAAAATAACAGGAGGTGTGGGTGAGTAAAGGGACAGATAGGCTAGGGATGCGAGTATGGTGGGGCCGTGAGGCCTGCCCGGCAGCACAGCCGGTGAGACGGCAGCCACCAATGCTGGTTTGGGGGACTGGAGTAGGAAGATCAGAGACTGAAGAAGCACGATTGCCGTTAGATTGACATCTAACGGTCTGACGCTGGTAGAGTCGATTGTTTACTAAGTTTCTTTTTTTGAGAAACCTTGTGTACGCATGAACTTAGTAGGCCCACAAGTCAGCCTCTAAATCTATGACAGACAAGATAGAGCCCATTTGCTAATTTTTTAATAATTTGCAGCTCGTTTTCTAATTCTTAAGTAATTTATTACAACCCATTTTCTGCCCAAGACCACGGTCAAAAGGTTCAACCTTATTTTGCATATTTTGGTGGAGTCCGAACTGTTGTAATCCCGAAATGATAAACATTTTTTAAGAACTCATTGATTGGCCAAAAAAAATCATTTTTTTTCTATGCAAATAAGACGTGGGACAATTGAGTTGGTTTAAGGGGAAACCAGTGGTAAAAAATCAGCGTTGGGAAGGAAAACAACAACAAAAATAAGGATGTAAATATGAAAAGGGAACTTCATGTATTTTCAATATAATGATACGTGTATATGAACTAGTAAAACTATAGGTAGAGATTAGAAAACGGACGTAGGACATGGCATTTCAAGAGGAAAATAAAATTGGGTTGTGTGTTTGATTCAGTAAAAAACTGCCTACGTATGTTGTAAGACAAAATATAACTAACGATGGCAGGCCAGAGGCTAGTAGGTAACTGCTAGATCTTTGTGCCCCATTGTCGTCATGGGCTCGGCCTGTTAAATACAAAACCAAGCTTGGGCAGTCTACAGCCCAGTTGAAACTTGCTCGACCTGAAAAAACAATATACCTGCTCAATAAACGAGAGAATTCTGCAAATAGAGACTGATAACTGGGATGCAGCAGGTATATTGTTTTTTGTTTCAAAAAAATTGGAGAACTGGGAATTTGAACGGCAGGTGCTTATGCTACCCATCAAATAAAAATCAGGTGCCTGAAAATTCGTTTCAAAAGAAATGATTCAGCTTTATATCCACATCGACCCTCGGCATGATGGTTGGAAGCAAATGCCAAGTTCATATCGAAAGATCGTTAACAACAAGACCAACTTGCGGACGACAAGGTAGTACAAGTACCAATAACAAACTAACTTATAATCTTTTTACTCCTGGCCCTATTGTTCATCTGGTAGAAAATCTTGCGGAATACCAGCTCCCGCTCCTTCTCTTGCTCCAGCGTCACCCAGTTGGTCCTCTGCTGGTTGCTACCTCTTAAGCACTGCGTTGGTTTTCCCTTGAACAAGAAAGGGTGGTGTAGTAAAGTAGCGTAAGTATTTCCCTCAGTTTTTGAGAACCAAGTTATCAATCCAGTAGGAGACCACGCGTGAGTCACCTCGTACCTACACAAACAAATAAGAACCTCGCAACCAACGCGATAAAGGGGTCGGCAATCCCTTCACGGCCACTTGCAAGAGTGAGATCTGATAGAGATGATAATAATAAGTTCAGTATTTTTGGTATTTCTATGATATAGATTGAAATTAAAGATTGCAAAATAAAATAGATTGGAAACCTGTATGATGGAAAATAGACCCGGGGGCCATAGGTTTCACTAGTGGCTTCTCTCAAGATAGCATAAGTATTACGATGGGTGAACAAATTACTGTCGAGCAATTGATAGAAAAGTGAATAATTATGAGAATAGCTAGGCATGATCATGTATATAGACTAGGCATGATCATGTATATAGAAATCACGTCCGTGACAAGTAAACCGACTCCTACCTGCATCTACTACGATTACTCCATTCATCGACCGCTATCCAACATGCATCTAGAGTATTAAGTTCATAAGAACAGAGTAACGCCTTAAGCAAGATGACATGATGTAGAGGGATAAACTCATGCAATATGATATAAACCCCATCTTTTTATCCTTGATGGCAACAATACAATACGTGTCATTTCCCTTTCTGTCACTGGGATCGAGCACCGCAAGATTGAACCCAAAGCTAAGCATTTCTCCCATTGCAAGAAAGATCAATCTAGTAGGCCAAACCAAACTGATAATTCGAAGAGACTTGCAAATATAAACCATTCATACATAAAAGAATTCAGAGAATATTCAAATATTGTTCATAGATAATATGGATCATAAACCCACAATTCATTGGATCTCGATAAACACACCGCAAAAAGAAGAGTTACATCGAATAGATCTCCAAGAGAATCGAAGAGAACTTTGTATTGAGATCCGAAGAGAGAGAAGAAGCCATCTAGCTACTAGCTATGGACCCGAAGGTCTGAGGTAAACTACTCACACATCATCGGAGGGGCCGTGGAGTTGATGTAGAGGCCCTCCGTGATCAATGCCCCCTCCGGAGGAGCTCTGGAAAAGGCCCCAAGATGGGATCTCTTGGGTACAGAAGGTTGCGGCGGTGGAAATATAGTTTCGTGGTGCTCCTGGATGTTTGCGCGGTATATGAATATATATAGGAGGAAGAAGTAGGTCGGTGGAGCAATGAGGGGCCCACGAGGGGGAGGGCGCGCCCCCTGCCTCGTGGTCGCCTCGTTGATTGCTTGACGTCCACTCCAAGTTCTCTGGATCACGTTTGTTCCAAAAATCATGTTCCCCAAGGTTTCATTCCATTTGGACTCCGTTTGATATTCCTTTTCTATGAAACACTGAATAGGCAAAAAATAGCAATTTGGGCTGGGCCTCCGGTTAATAGGTTAGTCCCAAAAATAATATAAAAGTGTAAAATATAGCCCATTAACATCCAAAACAGATAAAATAATAGCATGGAACAATCAAAAATTATAGAAACGTTGGAGACATATTAGCATCCCCAAGCTTAATTCCTGCTCGTCCTTGAGTAGGTAAATGATAAAAACAGAATTTTTGATGCGGAATGCTTTCTAGAATATTCTTCAATGTATTTTTCTCTATTGTGGCATGAATTTTCAGATCCGAAAGATTCAAGATAAAAGTTTATTGTTGACATAAAAATAGTAATACTCCAAGTATGTTAATCAAGCTACAAAGTCATATAGTTTGGCCATACTTCATTTTCGTCACACAAAATGCTCTCATCATGCACAACCCCGATGACAAGCCAAGCAATTGTTTCATACTTAACTTTTTCAAACTCTTTCAACTTTTACGCAATATATGAGCGTGAGCCATGGACATAGCACTATGTGTGGAATAGAATATGATGGTTGAGGTTGTGTGAGAAGACAAAAAGGGAGAAAGTCTCACATTGACGCGGATAATCAATGGGCTATGGAGATGCCCACCGATTGATGTCAATGCAAGGAGTAGGGATTGCCATGCAACGGATGCACTAGAGCTATAAATATATGAAAGCTCATCAAAGAAACTAATTGGGTGTGTATCCAACTCTCTTGCTCACGAAGACCTAGGGCATTTGAGGAAGCCCATCATTGGAATATACAAGCCAAGTTCTATAATGAAAAATTCCCACTAGTATATGAAAGTGACAAAATAAGAGACTCTCTATCATGAAGATCATGGTGCTACTTTGAAGCACAAGTGTGGAAAAGGATAGTAACATTGTCCCTTCTCTCTTTTTCTCTCATTTATTTATTATTATTATTCTTTTTTTATTTAGGCCTTCTTTTTTGGCCTCTTTTCTTTCTTTCTTTTTTCTTTTTTTTTTCATCCGGAGTCTCATCCGACTTGTGGGGGAATCATAGTCTCCATCATCCTTTCCTCACATGGGACAATGCTCTAATGATGATCATCACACTTTTATTTTCTTACAACTCAAGAATTACAACTCGGTACTTAGAACAAAATATGACTATGTGAATGCCTCCGGCGGTGTACCAGGATTGCGATGAATCAAGAGTGACATGTATGAAAAAATTATGAATGGTGGCTTTGCCACAAATATGATGTCAACTACACGATCATGCAAAGCAATATGACAATGATGATGCATGTCATAATAAATGGAAAGGTGGAAAGTTCCATGGGAATATATCTCGGAATGGCTATGGAAATGCCATAATAGGTAGGTATGGTGGCTGTTTTGAGGAAGATATAAGGAGGCTTATTTGTGATAGAGCATATCATATCACGGGGTTTGGATGCACCGGCGAAGTTTGCACCAACTCTCAAGGTGAGAAAGGGTAATGCACAGTACCGAAGAGGCTAGCAATGGTGGAAGGGTGAGAGTGTATATAATTCATGGACTAAACATTAGTCATAAAGAACTCACATACTTATTGCAAAAATCTACAAGTCATCAAAACCAAGCACTACGCGCATGCTCCTAGGGGGATAGATTGGTAGGAAAAGACCATCGCTCGTCCCCGACCGCCACTCATAAGGAAAGCAATGAAAGAACACCCCATGCTTCAAATTTGTCACATAATGTTCACCATACGTGCATGCTACGCGACTTGCCAACTTCAACACAAGTATTCATCAATTTCACAATTACTCAACTAGCACACTTCTAATATTACCACCTTTATATCTCAAAACCATCTATCAAGCATCCAACTTCTCTTAGGATTTAAAATTTATAACCAAAGTGAATTACCATGCTGTTCTAAAGGACTCTCAAAATGATATAAGTGAAGCATGAGAGATCAATTATTTCTATAAAATAAAACCGCCACCGTGCTCTAAAAGATATAAGCGGAGCAACTAGAGCAAAAACTATATAGCTCAAAAGATATAAGTGAAGCACATAGAGTATTCTAATAAATTCCAATTCATGTGTGTCTCTCCCAAAAGGTATGTACATCAAGGATGATTGTGGTAAACTAGAAATTAAAGACTCAAATCATACAAGACGCTCCAAGCAAAACACATATCATGTGGCGAATAAAAATATAGCTCCAAGTAAAGTTACCGATAGACGAAGACGAAAGAGGGGATAACTTCCGGGGCATCCCTAAGCTTAGGCTTTTTGGTGTCCTTGGATTTTAACTTGGGGTGCCTTGGGCATCCCCAAGCTTAGGCTCTTGCCACTCCTTGTTCCATAATCCATCAAATCCTTACCCAAAACTTGAAAACTTCACAACACAAAACTTAAAAGAAAATCTTCGTGAGCTCCGTTAGTAAAAGAAAACAAACCACCACTTCAAGGTACTGTAATTAACTCATTCTTGATTTATATTGGTGTTAAACCTACTGTATTCCAACTTTTCTATGGTTTATAAACTCTATTACTAGCCATAGATTCATCAAAATAAGCAAACAACACACGAAAAACAGTCTGTCAGAAACAGAACAGTCTGTAGTAATATGTAGGTTTTGAATACTTCTGGAACCCTAAAAATTCTAAAATAAATTTACGGATGTGAGGAATTTATATATTAATCATCTTAAAAAAGAATTAACTAAATATCAATCTCCAGTAAAAAATGGCAGCAATTCTCGCAAGCGCTAAAGTTTCTGTTTTTTACAGCAAGATCAAAAAGACTTTCCCCAAGTCTTCCCAACAGTTCTACTTGGCACAAACACTAATTAAACACAAAAAACACAACCAAAACAGAGGCTAGATAAATTATTTATTTAATAACAGCAAGGAAAAATATTGGGTTGTCTCCCAACAAGCGCTTTTCTTTAAAGCCTTATAGCTAGGCATAAGATTTCAACGATGCTCACATGAAAGACAAGAATTGAAGCACAAAGAGAGCATCATAAAACACGTGAAAAAAGCATCTAAGTCTAACATACTTCCTATGCATAGGCATCTTATAGGCAAAGAAATTATCAAGGCAAGCAAAAACTAGCATATGCAAGGAAGCGGAAAGAAACAATAGCAATCTCAACATAATGAGAGGTAATTTAGTAACATAAAAATTTCTACAACTATATTTTCATCTCTCATAATAATTACATGTAGGATCATCAGCAAATTCAACAATATAGAGATCATATAAAATATTCTCAATATGATCCACATGCATGCAAAGTTGACACTCTTCCGAAATAGTGGGATTAACATTAACTAAAGTCATGACCTCTCCAAACCAACTTTTATCAAAAACTTCATAAGATTGAAAATTCTCCAAATATGTGGGGTCTAAAGTTGACACTCTTCCAAACCCACTTTCAATATTATTGCAAACATTATTATCAATCACATATTCATCATGGGGCTTAAATAAATTTTCAAGATCATAAGAAGAATCACCCCAATCATGATCATTGCAACAAATAGTAGTCATAGCAAAACTAGCATCCCCAAGCTTAGGGTTTTGCATATTATAAGCACAATTGACATCAATAGAATTTATACTATCATCATTGCAATCATGCTTTCTATTCAAAGATCCATCGTGAATCACTCCATAAAGTACTTCATCACAATTTTCAGATTCACGAATTTCAAGCACAACTTCATAAAGATAATCTAGTGCACAAAACTCACTAGCAATTGGTTCATCATAATTGGATCTCTTAAAAAGATTAGCAAGCGGATGAGGATCCATAGATCTTAGGTTCTCCATTTAGCAATAAATAAACAACTATTCCAAACAAATGAGCAAACGAGCCAAGTAAGACATCAAAGCAAATGGGAAGACGAACAGAAGAAGGGCGAATAAAACGGCAAGGGTGAAGTGGGGGAGAGGAAAACGAGAGGCAAATGGCAAATAATGTAATGCGAAGGATAAGAGTTGTGATGGGTACTTGGTATGTCTTGACTTGGCATAGATCTCCCGGGCAATGGCGCCAGAAATCCTTCTTGCTACCTCTTGAGCACTGCGTTGGTTTTCCCTTGAAGAGGAAAGGGTGGTGTAGTAAAGCAGCAAAAGTATTTCCCTCAGTTTTCGAGAACCAAGGTATCAATCCAGTAGGAGACCACACGCGAGTCACCTCATACCTATAGAAACAAATAAGAACCTCACAACCAACGCGATAAAGGGGTTGTCAATCCCTTCACGGCCACTTGCAAGAGTGAGATCTGATAGAGATGATGATAATAAGATAAGTATTTTTGGTATTCTTATGATATAGATTGAAAGTAAAGATTGCAAAATAAAATAGATTGGAAACTTGTATGATGGAAAATAGACCAGGGGGCCATAGGTTTCACTAGTGGCTTCTCTCAAGATAGCATAAGTATTACGGTGGGTGAACAAATTACTGTTGAACAATTGGTAGAAAAGCGAATAATTATGAGAATATCTAGGTATGATCATGTATATAGGCATCACGTCCGTGACAACTAGACCGACTCCTTCCTGCATCTACCACTATTACTCCACACATCGACCGCTATCAGCATGCATCTAGATTATTAAGTTCATAAGAACATAGTAATGCCTTAAGAAAGATGACATGATGTAGAGGGATAAACTCATGCAATATGATATAAACCCCATCTTTTTATCCTCAATGGCAACAATACAATATGTGTCGTTTCCCTTTCTATCACTGGGATCGAGCATCGCAAGATTGAACCCAAAGCTAAGCACTTCTCCCATTGCAAGAAAGATCAATCTAGTAGGCCAAACCAAACTAATAATTCGAAGAGACTTGCAAAGATAAACCAATCATACATAAAAGAATTCAGAGAAGATTCAAATATTGTTCATAGATAATCTGGATCATAAACCCACAATTCATCGGATCTCGACAAACACACCACAAAAAGAAGAGTTACATCGAATAGATCTCCAAGAGAATCAAGGAGAACTTTGTATTCAGATCCAAAGAGAGAGAATAAGCCATCTAGCTACTAGCTATGGACCTGAAGGTCTGAGGTAAACTACTCACACATCATCGGAGGGGCCATGGAGTTGATGTAGAGGCCCTCCGTGATCAATGCCCCCTCCGGCGGAGCTCCGGAAAAGGCCCCAAGATGGGATCTCTTGGGTATAGAAGGTTGCGGCGGTGTAAATAGGGTTTCGTGGTGCTCCTGGATGTTTGCGGGGTATATGAATATATATAGGAGGAAGAAGTAGATCAATGGAGCAACAAGGTGCCCACGAGGGGGGAGGGCGTGCCTAGGGGGGTAGGCGCGCCCCCTGCCACGTGGCCGCCTTGTTGATTGCTTGACGTCCACTCCAAGTCCTCTGGATCACGTTTGTTCCAAAAATCACGTTCTCGAAGGATTCATTCCGTTTGGACTCCGTTTGATATTCCTTTTCTACGAAACTCTGAAATAGGCAAAAAACAGTAATTTGGGATGGGCCTCCGGTTAATAGGTTAGTCCCAAAAATAATATAAAAGTGTAAAATAAAGCCCATTAACATCCAAAATAGATAATATAATAGCATGGAACAATAAAAAATTATAGATACGTTGGAGACGTATCATTGGTCGAAGTTCTTGTTGGTGTGCAGCACCAAAACCTTTTTGCTGCCCGTCTACTGGCTGTTGACCATCACCGGCAATGTATTCCAAGTCTTGTGCCACATTGCGTGCATGCCGACCTCCGACTGTATCTTGCGACGCGTCCACGTGCCCCTTTTGAATGCCCTAGAATTGCGCTGGAAAAAATGCTTGCTTAGGCCACTCAGTATGATACCTGCAGTATTGTCAAATACAGGTTTTAGTGTACGTAGTTGGCATTTTCATAACATCTTTGGCATGTTGCAGTCACTTGTTTCACTTTTTATTAATTGTCAAATTGTAATTGCTTCAATAAGTCTGCGTCTAAAAAGAAAAATAGATCTATAAACAAAGGAATATGTTTGTGCAAGTAGACGGTCGATCGGTGTCTTACCTGGAAGTTTCTCACGATGGGTGTAGCATATGTCGTGCTCGCTGCCGATGGTTGGTATGAACAAAACGATGAGAGGGTGAGATCTCGCGCTGTCAGCACTCACTTTGGCCTCAAGGTGCTCAATCAGCTCCTGATCCGTGGGATCGAACTTGACGCTAGCCGACAGCACCGGCCAATCCTTCTTGGACTTGCATCGGTTAATTCCAGTTATATGGTACTCAATGTATGATCGATCGACTGTTTTAAGTGAATGATGAAAGATTTCGACAGATAAGTGCTACTCCAAATCTGAAGTCCACAATACCCGAACACGCTGCCGGGATTCTTGTGTCACCTCACGCGCAACGTGTTGTCACGTCAATTCAATGTGTGGACATGGTGAATAATTTGACCGACGTCTACTAGTACTGCTACTGTACTACTTACTAGTCGTATTTAGTGTCACATTTTAACCATAGGTCTAATGAACAAGTAGGCACTTGAAGCCTATTTTATATGTATATATATATGGCTGGACTATTCTGTTACCCGTAACAGAATAATATTCTGTTACCCTGACGGCCTATATAGAGGTGCGCCATTTTTCTTCCTCCTGTTGCCGCCCGAACCCACCTCCACCCAGCGTGCCTCCCTGATCCCAACTCCACCCAGCGCACTGCCGCCCGGATCCCACCGCCACCCTGCGCACCGCCGGCCCTACCCCCCCCTCCTCCCAGAGCGCCTCCGCCTTCCCCGACCTCGACCGCCTCCCTCCACCACGCACCGTCGTCCTCCTTCCCCAACGCTGGCCGCCACCCTCCACCACGCGCCGCCCTCCTCCTTCCCCGGTGTTGGCCGCCTCCCTCCACTATGCGCCGCTCCTCCTTCCCTGGCGCCGGCCGCCTCCCTCCACCATGCACCGCCCTCCTCCTTCCCCTACGTCGGCCACCTACCTCCATCATGCATATCCACGCCATCCCCGTACTCCTCCTTCATCCTGCTGGGAGATCTCGTGTGCCACCCTCTGGCAGCCGGTGATGCTTCCCCACCACCACTCTGCCTCCTTCCCGATGGGGCAATGATGTCGCGCGTACAGTAAGTTCATCGCCGCCACCTCAAGCCGTTCAATGTCGATGTCTTGGACGCATCATGCTCCAACGCCATGGCTTGGGCTTCAGCAGCAAACAATGGAGCCTACAGGGAGAGCCGCGGGGTTGAGGACGTCCTGTTTGATAGTCCAACTGCTTGCTCGGCCGCCGGTCACTCAAGGAGGTGAGTGCATGTCACCCCCGTGCGCTTCCATGGATGCTGTTGTCTGATACATCTCCCTCTCTGATTGATCTCCCATGATTTCTGTAGCTTGTCATTGCCTACCGTGCAACCATCAAGCGTGTGCTAATTGTGACTGAGGTTGCACTGCCCAACAATACAGGCAGCAATTTCACACTACAGGTAAATGACATTGCTTCTGTGAGATAATCATCTTGCAAATGATCAGCAAGAAGATTAACAGTTTATTTATGTTTTTATTTAGATCCACCCAATACTGTAAAAATGCATGAGTCTAATACCCTATGGCCCAGCTAACCGAATTAGCATGCAAGCTTCTCCTTTCACCATGAAATAAATGATAGATTCAATAGTTGCTAGGTAAATCACAAATCTATTTACTACATGTATTACTACCCTACATTCATGTCATCAGAAAAGTCCATGTATTACTACCATGGGAGTTCAAAGAAAGGTCATCTATAAAATAGTATAACTTGTGAGCTTCTTGCAGACTAATGATGAGTTACTAGATAAACTTAGGCACCACACCACAGTCCATTCACTGCCGCATCTGAGGCCGTCCAATGATGCAACAACGAGGTCTGGCCTCCCCCTTCCTATTTTCATGAAGCATATTCTGCAAAAATATCAGACGCTCTCAACTGAATAAAAAGTGTGTCGCGCAAGTTCAGGTATAACTTCTGCAGGAGTTCAAAAACCTCAACAAACAAAGCTCAAACCAAAGTTCAAGAACTGTTTCCTTCATAAACTAGTTTTCTTTTGGTTAATTTGTTGTTCTGGACATTACATATGTACATTCTTCACCAAATCGAGCAGCAAAGTTGTCACACCAAATCGAACTTGCTGCTGCACCATCTTCACCAAGTCGAACTTGCAGCAGCCAGGTACCATAGTCGCTCAACTTGATCTCTCTGGTAGCTCATCCGGCAAGACTGCTCAATGGTATGACTTCTTTGCACAAAATCAGATCTGGTAGTTTGTCTGAGAGACACATTTGTTCTGTATCGTACTGCACCTTGGGCTCCCTTCATCCCATCCATGCTTAGATGAGATTTTTCTGTGCAATCAGACTTGGGATAGGGTCAAAAAAATGGTGATCTTAGTTCTGAATTGTTGGGCATGCAACTCCTCGTTGGTTAATTGCTAAGTGATAGTCTGAACAACTGATAAGGGAACCATTGTGCATTACTATTGAAACACAAGGTTGTTGCATTTCTCAAAAAATAGTCTAAACCAAGGGAGCTGATGTGCACCAATCCTCCCTGCCGCGCGGCGACCACCTCTGTCGCCCCGAGTTCCCAGCTGCATGCATTCAGGAGCAAGAAAAAAGAGAGGTTAATTGTCCGTCCACACTGCCTCTCCTCCCAAGTCCACGCTGGTCTTATCACAAAAAGCAGAGGATGTATATTTTATTTCCTGAAACACAAAGTAGGTGTTCTTAGTTCAGTACGTAAGCTATCTCATGTTCTTGGAAAACATATAAGATAGTACGATGTTTGTGCAAAAAAATTCAGACCGTTTTCTAATTATACAGCAGTTTACTATATGGTAGAATTGTAGTTGTTCAGTAAAAAGTTCACTACCCCAACTGGGGGATTTTCAATCCGTTTTGTCTTTCTTTTCCAACTGAAAGTTGTAGCAAATGTGAACTGAAGCTATTGTGGAGCAAATTAGGAATAGTTGCCTACTCTTTTGCCGCTGCTACCTTGCCACCTAGATTAATACTACTACTACTTATCGTGTTGCTAAACCTCGTGTTCTGGACAATTTGTTGGAAAGTGTGAGGCGCAAGTTGCTCCATGACTGAGGAAGGCCCCGGTGCTTGCCATGGCTGAAGACGGCCTCCAACCGCCAGGCCAAAAGCAGCCACCCTTTGTTCGCATGCGCATCTCCTTCCTGTGTCACCTAGGTATGCGCCACCACCCGCCGCGCTTGATGCTTCCTACTCACATAGCCGTCCTCAGTTCAACCCCATGGCGTCGATATGGTCGAGTTAGTCGCGAGCAGCAGTCCGTCCTACCTAGAAACTGGATTTTTTCTGCAAAATCAATTCACTGTACCTAGAACAATCAATTCGATCCATCTCCTGATTCTAAAAATATGAATTGTGTTTACTACAAAAATTGATGCCCTATAGTTCACCATGTATATATGTCATCAGTTCAAAAAAGACGTACAGAAAAAAGTTCAATTGTATGTATTAAAACCAAGTTTGATTTTCTACTATATGTCAGATTATTACAAAATACAATAAAAGATTTTGCTCATGTGGTTGTAAGCTCTAACTATGTGGCAACAAAGAGAAAAATGAGTATGAAGTATTTTTGTTTCCGTATTGTTAAGTTTAGTATGTATTCCATTTTCAGTATGTAAACATACACACAGGATCTTTATAAGAGCAAAAGCTACAAAATGGAAATCTGTAAGTTCAACTACATATATTACAACAATTGAAAAATAAAAAAATCACATCAGTTCAATGACAGAAAAACATGAGTTCAAAAAGTTTTTGACTCTTGAATTGATAGTTGAAAGATACGATATGTGTGCTATTGATAATCGCAAACATGTGTTACTCAACTTTCGAAAACATGTAAAATTGTTGTGCTGCTTTGCAATGTCTCCAACAGTCCTACTTCTCCATGACGACATGGATGACATCGCCATGCGTGCACGCTCCAACCTCTCCCCTATCGCAGCCCCACCACTCGTTGCCGATGCACTCCAACCCGAGGACCTCCATGATGGAGGTCGCCTCTCAGCCTAGCGACGAGGTAAATCATCTTCATCGTGCATCCTTCACCCACTGTCGCCCTGCTGCCCTCGACCTCCTTCCTCACAAGCATGCTACCCCAACTTTTATTTTGATTTTTAGTTCAGCTTGTGTGTTCTTTTCAGTGCATTATGCTTTAAATGTGCAGTGTCCTGAGGCAAAATGATACATTTTAGTTTGCTTTGCCGCAAGGGCATTGCTGAAACTTCACTTCTGTCTAAACCTTTAACCATCCATTTCAAAAACAGATGCTACTTTACTTATCATGGATCCTAAATCACATTTCACTAAAAATGTAATAGTGAAATTACACTGAATAATTATATTGTATTTTTTAGCATTCTTGCAACCCTATAAACACCATATTTTTGTGCAGTGTTTGTTGGTTTCTCTTTCATTTACGGACATCTTGGGCTTGTTGGGTACAGAATCAAGAAGCCCAATCATCATCAGGGATGAAAAAAGGAGAGAAGCGCGGGAAGAGGTACTAGTAGAAGAGGAAGAAGTAATGTGAAAATTGAGATAAATGTGAGAATAGCAAGTAGTAAAGCATGAGAGGGATTCAGATTTTGTTTTCACATTCTTGCTGTACACGTATCTTTGGTCTGTAGATGCACCATAATGGATCTAGGAAGTATGAATGGTTAATACCTCAATGGTGCACTGTGCATCTTTGGCAGGTTTTTATGCATTTTTAAATGGTTGTGGAGCAATTTAATGATGCGCTATGTACTAAAGTATACATTGTTTATATGTTCTTGTACATTAGCTCATCAAGGTTGTACCATACTGAAATCTGGTGCAGTCTAGCAAAAAGTATTTACATCCATTCAAACTCGAGGATATGACAAGTTCAGAGAAAACAAAAGTTTGCAGTTGAGAAATAGGGGATGATCATTCATATGTCCAAAAAATAATTGATCTTATATACAAAAAGTATTTACATCCGTTCAAACTCAGGGATAGCACAAGTTCACAGAAAACAAAAGTTGTAAGCAAATCATTAACAAAAAAATAGAGTAAAGTTCAGACTGTGAAAATACATCATTAAAAACAAACACAACGCTTAGTTCAAAAACTCAGTTTTCGAGACGTGATAAAGCTCAAACAAAAATAAACCTCATGGGAATTCAAATGGTAAAAGTTCAAGTCGTAGAATGAGAGAAGTCCAACACATCGTTGCAAACATTATTTTCTTTTTGAAAAAAATGTCATTCAACTATATAAATCATGCAAGTTTAGGTACGATGATAACGTAGATTGTTGAAAAGTTATGAGGAAAATCATACAGGAAAAAACAGAGTAAAGTCCAGTCTACGAAACCCGCTCAGTACAAACCCAAAATGGAGATCAGTTTGAGTCCTCCGTTTTCAGAAGAATTCAAAATTAATCTATGAAAAATAGCTCAGTACGAACACACACATAGATCAGTATGAGTACTCTGTTTTTCCGGAGAGAAAGATAGCACAATGGATCTTACCGTATTCAAAATTAGTCTTGAATGGTTGCGAAGTAGAGAAAATGTTCAACAGGACTAAGTTTCACATTTTCAATAGCTATCTAACGGTATATTGTTTGCCCCATTTCGACAAACTTTTTTAAAAAATCGCATTCAAAATCAAATTTGACCGTATTTGAATTCGTTTTTAAACCGTAAGGAATTAGAAAAACATTTCTATACGAAAAAGTTGGGCATTTTCCATAGCTTTCCAACACCGTATCATTTGCGTCAATGTGACAAACCGTTTGCAAAAAAATGCAAAAATACGTTTCGCCCAGAATTTCACCATTTTTCAAATTACTTTTAAATGATATAGAATTTGAAAAAACAGTAGATATATGGAAGATGCGGATTTTTACCAGCTTTCCAATGCCATCTTATTTGCTCAATTCCGACAAACCGTTTGAAAATTGAGTCCAAAATACGATTAGCATTTTCAATTTTGAAAAAAATGTTTTTTTCAAAACTGCTCTTAAACCGTGATGATTTTGCAAAAATTCCTATATATTTGTAATGTAGATGTCAAGAGCTTTCCAAACATATATTACACGCCCCATTCCGACGAAAATACAATCAGTTCGACGAGATGAAAATCATCAGTACAACCGCTTGAAACCATCAGTTCAAGTAGGGTAACAGAATAATATTCTGTCACGCGAAACAGAATAGCCCAGATGTGTGTGTGTGTGTGTGTGTGTGTGTGTGTGTGTGTGTGTGTGTGTGTGCATAAACACTATTCTGATCATGGGATCAAAATATTATTCTGATCACAACATGAACTTCCTGAGTTACACGCTTGAACTTCCCTCTGTAGGAACCCGACCTTCGGGCTATCTTCGCAACTATGTCTCCCCGCGCGAATTATTCTAGTTAGTTGTGTTCTATATGATGTTAGTGTAATCTAGAAATGTTTTTTAACAACTAAATACCCGTTTTAAATATGAATCTCGCTCGTTGGCGGATTTTCCTCACGGATCGTGATGAAATTGCGTTTTTTGCAATTTTACTGCCTGAGTTGTTTGACCTGAACTTCCCCTAGTGCTAGGTTGAACTTACGCCAACATTGCCCAAATGAGGCTTATGATATACCATTGGAAAACTATGGACACCAGTATCATGACCCAAGTTAAATTTTTGGCAAAATGTAAGCGGTTTAAGAGCAGTTTTGAAAACCGTTTTTTCTTCATACAAAAAACGTGAATCATATTTTCGATCGCATTTCTAAACCGTTTGCCGGAATGAGGCTAATAATATGGCGTTGGAAAGCTGCTGTAAAACCGCTCCTTCCACATGTTCAAAGTTTTCTCTAATTCCTTATGGTTAGAGAGTGATTTGGAAAATCGTAAAATTTCACAAACCGAACAGCCGAGTTCGTATTTTCGATTTCATTTCTAAACGGCTAATCCAATTGAGGCGAATGATATGGCGTTGGAAAGCTTATGAAAATGTGCTACTTTTTCATGTTGAATCTTTTTTCTAATTTTGAACGGTTTAAAAGTAATTTCGAAAACGGTACAAGTTTCACTGAGTTTGTATTTTCGAGCTAATTTTTTAACTGTAAGTCCGAATGCAGCAAATTATACGGTGTTGGAAAGCTTGAACAAATGCGAAACTTTTTGGTATATATTTTTCTCCCATTTCTTTATGGTTTTTTGTCAATTTTGAAAATAGCTAAAAACATATTTTTGCCGTAATTTTTATAAATTTTACCGGAATGGGGCAAATAATATACCCTTGAAAAGCTATGGAAAATGCGAAACTTTTTCATGTTGATGGTTTTGTCTGATTCTTAGCCGTTTTTAAGTAATTTCGAAAATGGCGAGATAATTCGTCCTGCCTTTATTGCGAAGCAGATTCTTTGAAAATGCACTGCGTGAAGAACTTGAACTTCTCGGCATGTCTACTTGAACTTCACTCTGTTTTTCACGTGTGTTTTTTGCTCGGAGCTCTCGATCCACTCACCGAAATTGAGCAAGTGCTACTGTAAACACGCAACTTTCCCGTGTTGATCATTTTTTCATACTCGCGACGATTTTAATAGTTTTTCATCTGAAATTCATTCAGCATAATAGTTGAACTTCCTGCTGTTTTCACATTGAACTTCTGTGATGTATTTTCGTTTGTAATTTTCTCATCCATTCGTCAATGTTACACAAATGATATTCCTTTTGTACAAACCTTTCTCACAATAATTTTTTTAACTCTCTCTGGTCGAGGACTTGAACTTACAAAAATCATATTCCTGCCATTTTGAAGTAAATTAGAAAATGGCGAGATCATGATTTCTATGTTCATCGCGAATGGAAATGCACTGCATGAAGTAGTTGAACTTCTGGGGCATGTTTGTTCGAACTTCACTCTGTTTTTGACGTGCTGTTTGTTGCCCGTAACTCCCAAACCACTTACGGGAATTGAGCAAATGATATTGTCGGTGTTCTGGGAACGGGGGTCCCCAGACTTTCCTGCCTGCGGCCTGTGGCGTGGCTCAAAAGGAGGCCCAGCGCGGCCCATCTTCACCAACACAAACCCAAGACCCTCGCGAGGGGCCAAGCCTCGCGGGGCGGACGATGCGGAGCTTCCTCAGGCGCGGCCTCGTCAGGCTGGCTCACGAGGAGGCGGAGAGATCAAGGCGGGGTACCTCACGAGGTGCCCATGACGCAAGCCATGACGACCGGGGGCGCCAGGCGGGTGCCAGCCCGCGCAGTGTCCTCCCTTCCCCTTTGGTGCAAAGGGGGCAAGCGCAGCCGTGGAGTACTGAGGCATCAGGCAAAGGTTGCCATTTCGGTGCAACGAGACCAAGACCAGGAGGACTACGAGACGGAGGTCACCGTGGAGCCCAAGACGGCGTCATCACCAGAGCTTTGCGCAGGCGAAGACTACTTTTGTCAGGATAGTTGATACTAGTTGTCCCCCCTTTAAATTAGCCCGCCATTGTTGGCTCCCTTCTCGCTCGATATTTGGGAAGAGGACCAGGGCCTCTATAAATAGGACCAGCCACCCACAGAGCAAAGAGAGGCTGGGGAAAAAGAGCTGGCGAGAGAGTTGGAAAGATAGAGAAGATCAGGTAGAGAGAGAGGGGTGACTGAGCTCCTCCCAGCAGTTCATCGCCCCAGCCAAGAGCAGACCCTCGCGAGGTTGTTCTTCCTTGTATTGTTCATCATCATCAGCCCAAGAGGCAATCCACCACACCATAAACTAGAGTAGGGTATTACACCACAACGGTGGCCCGAACTAGTATAAACCATGTGTCTCTTGTGTTGTTCTTTCCTTAGTTTTAGATCCTAGTAAGGCGGAGGAGTGAAGGTAGGTAGGAGGCGAAATCTCCGCACGCACCCCAGTGTTCGAACCTCAAGGGTCTGCCGGAACCCGAAATCCGACATTTGGCGCGCCAGGTAGGGGTGCGCCGGGATTCGTCTCCCACCACCCCGTTCTCCTCCGACCATCACGCCCATGTCTGACGCTCGTCGGGCCCGCGCCGAGCGCCGGGCCGCGCTCGCTTCCCGCGTCGCCCAGACGGCCCCTGTCGGCGGGCGTCCTCGCCGTTCCCCGTCGCCTGCCGTCAACGCCGCCACTGGCCCGGCGGGGGACGAGCAGCGAGCATCGTCCCAGCATCCGCCCATGCGGCAAGATGGCCGCACCGCAACTCCCTCGCTCACCCCAGCTGGTTCTTCGTCCCGCGCGCTCCGCGCGCCCATGGAGCCCTGCAACTTCTCCCCCGCCCATCGCGCTGCACCAACACCCCCGGTTGTCGCGGCCCTCTTGGGCGGCTCGCAGGCGCCGCCTACAAGTCACCACGTCAAGCCGTTCATCCGCCGGGTCAGCGCCGCTTCCACGCGGCAGGGGGCTCCCCTGGACCGGGCGGCGCCCGAGACCGGCCTGACCTTCAGCTTGGAGGACCACCCCTCCAACTCGGCCTGCTCGGGTGCGCTCCCCATGCTGTGCACCCCCACCATCTGCCAGGTGGCCGTCACCAGAACCCTCATTGATGGCGGTGCGGGCCTCAACATGCTCTCGGTCGAGGCCTTCAACCTCCTCTGCATACCCCTGGAACGGCTGCAACCCAGCCGGCCCTTCTTGGGCGTTGGGGGCAAGTCGTCCAGCTCCTTGGGACAAATCCGGCTCCCAGTAACCTTCGGCACCTACGACAACTTCCGCACGGAGCTGGTCGACTTCGACATCGCCCCCATCGGCCTCCCCTACAACGCCATCCTCGGCTACCCAGCGCTGGCCCAGTTCATGGCTGCGACGCACCCGGCGTACAACCTCATGAAGATGCCCGGGAGTAGCGGTGTCCTCACTATGCACGGGGACACCGGGGACGCACTGCGGGTGCTCAAGCTCGCCTTCAAGACGGCGGCGTCGGCACAGCCTGCCAACTTGGAGACCCCGGGCCCAAGGGGGCTGCACCCGCCAAGAAGAAACAGTTGTTCACCCAAGAAAAGGCAGAAACCAAGCAGATACCCGTCAATGAGGACGGATCCACCAACGCCACTTTCACCATAGGCGCCCACCTCAAACCCGAGCAAGAGAAGGCCCTGGTCGGGTTCCTGCGCGCAAACAAGAAGGTATTCGCTTGGGAGCCTGAACAGTTGGTAGGGATCCCTAGGAGTGTAATCAAGCATCACCTCAACGTGTGCCCCAACATGCGCCCTATGAAGCAGAAGGCCAGGCGGTAGTCCACAGAAAAGTAGGCCTTCATCGTCCAAGACACCCGCAAATTGGAAGCCGCTGGGGTCATTCGCGAGGTCCGATACCCGGATTGGTTGGCCAACCCTGTTGTTGTGCCAAAGAAGGGAGGGAAGGAGCGCATGTGTGTCGACTTCACCAACCTCAACAAAGCATGCCCGCAAGATCCGTTCCCGCTCCCCTGCATCGACCAGATCGTCGATTCCACTGCGGAATGCGACCTGTTATGCTTCTTGGATGCCTTCTCTGGGTATCACCAGATCAAGATGGCGGTAGAAGACGTCGAGAAGACAGCCTTCCTAACCCCGTGTGGGGTGTACTGCTACACATGCATGCCATTCGGGCTGCGTAATGCAGGGGCGACCTTTCAGCGGCTGATGCACATCACCTTGGGCCCGCAGCTCGGGAAGAATGTTGAAGCTTACGTCGATGACATTGTGGTAAAGTCTCGGGAGGCCAGGACCTTGATACAATACTTGGAGGAAACCTTCGCGAGCCTCAACGCAGTGAACCTACGGCTCAACCTAGAGAAGTGTGTGTTCGGAGTCCCCTCAGGCAAGCTCTTGGGTTTCCTCGTGACCCATCGAGGCATCGAGGCTAACCCGGAGAAGGTCAAGGCGGTGGAAGACATGAGCCCGCCAAAGACCCTCAGAGAAATGCAGAAGCTCACGGGGCGCGTGACCGCGCTAGGGCGCTTCATCTCCAAGTTGGGGGAATGAGCACTGCCCTTCTTCCAGCTAATGAAGAAAAAGGGGCCCTTCGAGTGGACTAAAGAGGCCGACAAGGCGTTCCAGGATCTCAAGAGATACCTGACCAGCCCACCGGTCATGGTGGCTCTACGCCCTCAAGAGCCCCTGGTGCTTTAACTCGCCGCCACTCCCTACTCCGCCAGCACAGCCTTGGTGGCAGTCAGAGAGGAGCGCCGAATCAAAACCGCGGCAGCAGCCCGGGACAAGGCAGAACAGGGACAAAGAAGGCCTACAGAAACCACCACCGCGACTGAGGAGGATCAGCCGCCACAGAGGGGCGCACCAGACGCGGAAGGGGCCCCTCTTCCAGATGGCCAGTCTCAGGAGGCCTCTGTAACACCCTCGATGCGACTATAGCTCCCACGTGTCGAGGCACGACTTAGAGACATAATCGCATTGAAGGCATATGTCGCAAGTAAGGTAATCTTTACACATCCCATGTAATATAATAATAAAGGGGAGATAACATAGTTGGCTTACACTCGCCACGTCAATCAAGGTACATAAATAACATTACATCATCCAAACACTCATGGCCCGACTATGGTGCCAAAATAAAAGATAACCCAACATGCGACACGGTCCCGATCACCCCCAACTGGGCACCACTACTGATCATCAGGAAAGGAAACATAATAATGTTGAGAGTCCTCGTCGAACTCCCACTTGAGCTCGAGCACGTCATCTGGAGCGGAATCATCAGGCTCTGCATCTGGTGTAATAGTAATCTGTGAGCCACAGGGACTCAGCAATCTCGCACCCTCGCGATCAAGACTATTTAAGCTTATAGGTAAGGCAAGGTAAATACAAGTGGAGCTGCAGCAAGCGACTAGCATATATGGTGGCTATCCTGTTCGCAAAAGAGAGCGAGAAGAGGAGCCAAAGCGCGAGCGAGAAACTAGAGCACAACCTGCGCAAGCATTACTCCAACACCGTGTCCACTTCCCGGACTCCGCCGAGAAGAGGCCATCACGGTAACACACTCAGTTGATTCATTTTAATTAAGTTAAGGTTCAAGTTATCTACAACCGGACATTAATAAATTTCCATCTGGCCATAACCGCGGGCATGGATTTTGAAAGTTCAAATCCCTGCAGGGGAGTCCCAACTTAGCCCATGACAAGCTCTCACGGTCAACGAAGGAATAAACCTCCTCCCAAGACGTTCCGATCAGACTCGGTATCTCGGTTCTTCAAGACACTTTGACAGGTTAAAACAAGACCAGCAACACCGCCCGAATGTGCCGACAAATCCCGATAGGAGCTGCACATATCTCTTTCTCAGGGCACACTCAGATGAGCCAGACGTCGGGTAGGCCAGCCCAGAGTTGCCCCTGGTAGCCCCGGACATCGCTCGGTTGGACCAACACTCAGAGGAGCACTGGCCCGGGGGGGCTAAATGAGATGACCCTCGGGCTCCGGAAACCCAAGGGAAAAGAGGCTAGGTGGCAAATGGTAAAACCAAGGTTGGGCATTGCTGGAAAAGCTTTAATCAAGGCGAACTATCAAGGGGTTCCCATTATAACCCAACCGCGTAAGGAATGCAAAATCCGGGAACATAACACCGATATGACGGAAACTAGGGCGGCAAGAGTGGAACAAAACACTAGGCGAGAGGCCGAGCCTTCCACCCTTTACCAAGTATATAGATGCATTAAGATAACAAGATAATATAATGATATCCCAACAAGTAAATAAATGTACCAACAAGGAACGGCCTCCAATCTTCACCTGCAACTAGCAACGCTATAAGAGGGGCTGAGCAAAGCGGTAACATAGCCAATCAACAGTTCGCATAGGACATGGTGTGTTAGAGGTTTGACATGGCAATCTGGGAGGCTTCAAAGCAAGTGGTAGGCATCATAGCATTGGCATAGCAAAAGAGCGAGCATCTAGCAAAGCAAAGATAGTAGTGATTTCGAGGGTATGATCATCTTGCCTGCAAAGTCGTCAGAGTTGACTGAATCCTCGAAAGCAAACTCAATGGGCTCCTCGTTAGCGAACTCGTCTCCCGGCTCTACCCAAACAAGACAAACAAGCAACAAGGACACAATCAACCACGTGCAAGGATCAAACAATATGATGCAAGGATGGTATGCTATGTGGGATGCGATGCGGGATGCATATGCGAGAATTGACAAGGGATGCATGAACCTGGCCTCAACTTGGAAATCCAAGTGTGCCACTGGAAAGATGAGATGAAATCACTTGAAAACGATATAAAGAACGTCGGAATCGGAGTTACGGTTTGGAAATGGCAAGCAAAACAAATATGACACCGGTCTGCGATTTACAGCAAGTAGCCATCTAAATGCATTGAGATGAACATGCTACAGCACCCAAACATGACAACAAAATACATGGCAGGGATGCATTCAAGATGCTTAACAAAAGTCTAGCACTGAGCTACGGTCAATTCATCCATTAACAGGTTCAAACAAGCATGGCAAAAAATGCATATGGCAAACAGATCTCGGACTTGGTGAAATTAACACTTGTCTGGAATTTCAGATCAGGTAGCTCTCTTCGGAGCAACAAAACTACATGCTACAGGACCTGAACATGGCAAAGTAAAGCATGGCATGGAGCTACTCAAAGAGCTTAACAAAAGTCCCTTAGTGACCTTGAGCCAAAAGGGATCAGAAAATACAATTGCAAGCATGTGAACATGGCAAAAACATAATCAGATCACAGACTTAGTGAAAACTGGAGCATGCTGAAAACAGATATCAAGTAGGCATGTTTACGAGCTCGATGCACTCACTACGGAGTAAGACATGACAAGCTAAGCATACATCTATCAAGAACACACAAAATGCAAGCTAGACATGGCAAGAACTATAGCATAGCATGCACGGATCAACTACAACATCCTCGGCAAAATTGCAAACAAGTTAACAATCTGCCCAGATTCACAAAGTAGCAAAAGTTGAGCTCGATTGACTCAAGCTAGGGTGCTCCATAATTGCAAACAAAGACATGGATGGATAGAGCACTACAAGATTAACAAAACATCCTTACTGATCATCCTCAAAAGAGGCACGGATCACTCGGAAACAACATGAGCATATGGCCATATGAAATAAACAGATCAAGGACTTAGTGAAAACTAAGTCCCTGAAATCAGCACTACCAAGTGCCTCACTTCGCAAGCTTGCACTAGTCACCACACACATCACAAAAGTACATGGGTTGCACCTCTGGAAAGATGACAAAACCCTTAACAAAACATATGTAGAGCTCAAGGGCATATCATGCACACAATAATCATGGCAAAAATGACAAATATGCAAATGGAGTAGCAGATCTGACAATTATCTCAAGTAGCCCTCTTCTAACAGCATTTCGGGCATCAAGATGAGCTCAAATGAAAATGATGCAATGGAATGAAATGATGTACTCTCTGAGATGAACATTCTGATATGCTATACGCCAAAAACGGAGCTACAGATGCAAGTTATGATGCGATGAACATGAGCACATGGATCTGAAATCTCGGGACTTGGGAAAAAATCGAGGTCAACCCTAGGGTTAGCCCGGATCTGGATCTGGCGCATGCCGACCAAGGCAAGTTCGGCGAGCTCGTCGGGAAGGCAGGTCGGCGGCTTGCCGAAGAGGAGAGGAGGCCGGGCGGCGGGGCGGCGGACCCGGCCGCGGGGCGGCGAGGCGACGATGGCACCGCAGTGGTCGGTGAAGGCGGCAGCGTCGGGCGCGCGGGGCGGCCAGAGAGGCGACCGGAGTGGGCGACGGTGGCGGCCATCGACGCCGGCAAGGGGCGCGACGATGGCGTCGGCGGCGCAAGGGACCGGCGACGGGGAAGAGGAGGCGCGGGGCGACGCTGGCTCTTCGGGCCGGGAGGGCCGAACGTGGGCTCCGTGGGCCCTGGCGGCGGCGGCGGAGTGGGCGCCCGGGCGGGCGAATCATACGGCGACAAGTGGTGGCGGCGGGGTGGAAATGGACATGTCCGGCAGCGGGATTTTTGTCCGGTCGCGAGGAAAGGGAGAGATCTAGGGTTTGGGGGAGGAGAGACCCGGGATTTTCGAGGAGTACCTATTTATAGGCATAGAGGGAGCTAGGAGAGTCCAAATGAGGTGCGGTTTTCGGCCACGCGATCGTGATCGAACGCTCTAGATGATGGAGAGGGTTTTGGTGGGTTTTGGGCCAAATTGGAGGGGTGTTGGGCTGCAACACACACGAGGCCTTTTCGGTCCCTCGGTTAACCATTGGAGTATCAAACGAAGTCCAAATGATACGAAACTTGACAGGCGGTCTACCGGTAGTAAACAAAGGCCGCTTGGCAAGTCTCGGTCCAATCCGGAAATGTTTAATACCCACACACAAAAGAAAGCTAGAAATGACCACCGGAGGAGAACGAAGCGCCGGAATGCAAAACGGACAACGGGGAAAATGCTTGAATGCATGAGACGAACACGTATGCAAATGCAATGCACATGAAGACATGATATGAGATGCATGACAACGACAACAACACACAGAGACAAAAACCCGAACCCGAGAAAATAAAATAACTTAACGCCTAAAACGGCAAGAGTTGGAGTACAAATTGGGAAAAATACATCCGGGGTGTTACAACACTCCACCACTACAAAAGGATCTCGTCCCGAGATCTAGGACTGAAAGAACGTTGGGTACTCAGAACAGAGGTGATCCTCGCGTTCCCAGGTAGCTTCACGGTCGGAATGATGTGACCACTTGACTTTGAGGAATTTGATTGACTTATTGCGAGTCTTGCGTTCAGTCTCTTCAAGAATAGCCACTGGGTGCTCACGATAGGAGAGATCTTCTTGGAGCTCAATGTCCTCGAAGTTGATGGTGCGGTCAGGAGTCTTGAAGCACTTTCGGAGCTGAGAGACATGGAACACATCATGAACATTTGCAAAGTTTGAAGGAAGCTCGAGTTGATAGGCGAGATCGCCTCTCTTGCTGACAATCTTGAAAGGTCACACGTATCCAGGGGAAAGATTCCCTTTGATACCGAAGCGACGAGTACCTTTCATAGGAGAAACGCGGAGGTAAACATGATCTCCGATCTCGAAAGCCAAATCACGGTGCTTACTATCATAGTAGCTCTTCTGGCGGGATTGGGCTTCTTTGAGGTTATCACGAATGACTTTGCACATTTCCTCTGCCTCTATGATTAAGTCATTACCCAAAAGCTGACGTTCACCGGTTCCAGACCAGTTGAGAGGGGTACGGCACTTCCTGCCATACAGAATTTCAAATGGGGCCTTGCCCGAACTTGCTTGAAAACTGTTGTTGTAGGAGAATTCAGCATAAGGAAGGCAATCCTCCCACTTCATGCCAAAGGAGATCACACAAGCCCTGAGCATATCTTCAAGAATCTGATTGACATGCTCGACTTGACCGCTAGTTTGAGGATGGAAAGCTGTGCTGAAGCGGATGTTGGTGCCCATGGCCTTCTGAAAAGAATCCCAAAACTTGGAGGTAAAGATGCTGCCACGGTCTGAAGAGATCACTTGTGGAATACCATGTAGAGAGACAATTCGAGAGGTATAGAGTTCCGCCAATTGAGCTGCAGTGATCGACTCTTTGATAGGCAGAAAGTGAGCCACTTTGGTGAGTTTGTCGATGACAACGAATATAGCATCATTGCCACGCTTGGAGTTTGGAAACCCAGTCACAAAGTCCATCTCAATGTGGTCAAACTTCCATTCTGGAATGGCAAGAGGTTGGAGGAGACCAGCTGGCCTTTGGTGTTCTGCCTTCACTCTTCTGCAGACATCACATTCATTCACGAACTGAGCAATCTCGCGCTTCATTCGAGTCCACCAACAAGCCTGCTTAAGGTCCTGATACATCTTCATACTCCCAGGGTGGATGGAGAGGAGAGAATTGTGAGCCTCGTTCATGATCACTTTACGAAGTTCACCTTTGGGCACAACAATACGATCCTCGAAGAAGAGAGTGACCTTGTCATCAAGGCGGTAGCACTTGTACTTGGGTTGACTCTTGGCAATCCCAATCTTCACCTTTTTCACCATAGCATCAAGAAGCTGGGCTTGGCGAATCTGGTCTTCTAAGGTAGGAGAGACTTGAAGGTTGGCGAGGAAACCTTGAGGAACAACTTGCAGGTTAAGTTTGCGGAAAGCTTCACAAAGCTCGGGTTGATAAGGCTTGAGAATCAGACTATTGCAATAAGCCTTCCTGCTCAATGCGTCAGCAATCACATTGGCCTTGCCTGCAGTATACTCGATACTCGGATTATACTCTTGAATCATTTCGACCCATCGAGTTTGCCTGAGGTTGAGATTAGACTAAGTGAAGATGTACTTGAGACTCTTGTGATCAGTGAAAATGTCCACTTTTCTTCCCAATAAGAGATGTCTCCAAGTCAAAAGAGCATGCACAACTGCCGCCAACTCGAGGTCATGAGTGGGGTAGTTCTTCTCATTGGGCTTCAATTGGCGAGAGGTATAAGCAACAACTTTCTTCTCTTGCATCAACACTGCGCCAAGACCTTGGAGAGAGGCATCACAAAAGACCTCGTACGGCTTGGATTCATCAGGCGGAGTCAGAACTGGAGCAGTGATCAATTTCTCTTTCAAAGTGTTGAAAGCAATGTCACACTCCGGAGACCAAACGTACTTGACATGCTTCTGGAGAAGATTAGGGAGAGGCTTCGCGATCTTAGAAAAGTTTTCAACGAATCTTCGACAGTAGCTTGCGAGACCGAGGAAGCTACGGAGTTGCTTCACGTTCTGAGGAGGTTCCCAATTCACAATTGCAGACACCTTCTCAGGATTCACGGCAATGCCTTTGGCAGAGATGATATGACCAAGATAAAGAACCTCATCGAGCCAAAATTCACACTTGGAGAACTTGGCGTAGAACTGATGTTCTCTGAGCTTATCGAGTACCAAACACAAGTGCTTGGCATGATCTTCCTTATTCTTCGAGAAAACCAGAATGTCGTCGAGATAGACCAAAACGAAGTCATTGGTGTAGGCGTTGAAGATGAAGTTCATCATGCGAGAGAAAGTCGGAGGAGCGTTGACGAGGCCAAAAGACATGACAGTGTATTCGTATGAACCATAGCTTGTCCTGAAAGCCGTCTTGGGAATATCTTGCTCACGGATTCGAATCTGGTGATAACCCATACGGAGATCAAGCTTGGAGAATACTTGGGCACCTTTGAGTTGTTCGAACAGCTCATTGATGTTGGGAAGTGGGTATTTGTTCTTGATGGTCTTCTTGTTCAATGGATGGTAATCAACACAAAGTCGGTCCGTTCCATCCTTCTTCTTCACAAAAATAACACCACAACCCCACGGAGAAGAACTAGGCCGGATGAGACCCATTTTCTCTTGAATATCGAGTTGCTTCTTCAGCTCCTTCAACTCTTCAGGTCCGAGCTTGTAAGGACGTTTGCACACCGGTTCCGTGCTAGGCTCAAGATCAATGACGAATTCAACTGGCCGGTGCAGAGGCATTCCTGGAAGCTCTTCTGGAAAGACGTCTTGATATTCGCAAACGACTAGAATTTGCGAGATAGCATCCAGTTCACCCTTCTCATTGAGAGAAAACAGACGGATGGTATTATCCCGAGCGGCAAAGACAATTACATCCTCAAACGAATGAGTCAATTGTATCTGCCTGGCTGCACAATGAAGTTGAGCCTTGTGCTTAGAAAGCCAATCCATCCCGAGAATAAGATCAATATCTGAGTTACCAAGAACCACCGGAGAAGAGAGAAACTTGTAGTCGCCCAACGCGATAGTAACATCCGGGGCGATAGCGCTTGCATTCATGAATTTACCCGGAGAAACCACAGATAACTGTCTAGGCAAATCTTGTAAAGGCAACTCATGCTTAGAAACAAATGGCCTCAAGATAAAACAATGCGATGCACCATTGTCAAAAAGAACTTTTGCAGGAATATCATTAACAGGAAGGTTACCCATAATGACATCTGATGAGTCCTCTTCCTGAGCTGCATTCATCAAGTTGACCTTGGCGGACTTGGGGTTATGCTTGACCACAGCTGTACTTGCCGATCTGAAAGGAGGAGGAGGAGGAAGACGCCTCTGGTTGAAGCACTTGTTGGCATAGTGACCCTTCTGTTGGCACTTGTTGCACGTGACCTCTGAAAGCGGACGGTGGTACGGAGCACTCGATCTTGGAGGTTGAGACGAAGTCTTGTTCTGAAAGCCAGGGTTGGGTGGGTGGGAAGAACCACTGACACCTTTGCACTTCTGCTGATACGGCTGACGGAACGGAGGAGGAGGAAGCCAATACTTCTGCTGCTTGGCCACTTAAGTAGAGGAAGAAGGAGTAACATCTCTGACTCGCTTCTTGGAAGCATCACACCTCAATTGAGCGGCCTCTTGCTTCAATGCCATGTTGTAGAACTCATCGTACCTCAAGGGCTCAAAGAGAACAAGAGCTAGCTGGATTTCTTCTCTGAGACCACCCCGAAACTGGTATATCATGCTCTTCTCATCAGGGACGTCCTGCTTGGCAAAGCGGGCGAGCTTCTGAAACAACTTGTTGTAGTCATAGACAGACAAAGAGACTTGCTTCAGGTTGCGGAGTTCCTCACGCTTGATTTCAACCACGCTCTGAGGGATATGGTGAGCTCTAAAATATTGACGGAATTCATCCCAAGTGATAACACGTCCACCTCTGGAATCCTTGTACAGCTGGAACCATTCTGCAGCTTGATCTTTGAGTTGGAAGGAAGTGAATTTGACAAAGTCCTCAGGCCTGACGTTACTGCACTCGAAATGCTTGCACAGATCCACAAGCCAATCGTCAGCATCGGTTGCCTCAACACAATTGCTGAAAGTCTTTGGCCCGTTAGCAAGGAACTGGTTGAGTGTAGCAGAGTGATTCTGATTGTTGCCTTGGTTCCCTTGGTTGCGCCCTTGGAGAATTTGCATGATCAACTGTGTGTTTGCATTGGTTGCGGCCATCACAGCTTGCCATGCCTCAGGAGGAGGTGGAGGTGGTGGCGGATCAGGATTCAGAGTCATGCGTGTTGGAGGAGCCATCCTGAAGAGGTTGACCACCATTAGCACATTGACAGACAAATATTGAAGCTGAATCCAACGGAATGAAAATTGCAACATATAGTCTTCACATCCGAACAAAATGAACGAATGCATTCCTCTTGAAATGGTTACATATCCATAAATTGAGAAGCCACTTAGAATTCAGGTAGAGAAATAAATCAACAAGGTACGGATCAAGAACGAATAATCGGGAAGAAATCCCAATCTCAAACCAATATCCGTGGAAGAAGAACTAGAGCTACTAGAATTCCCACCTATGAAACTCCCGAACCTTTCCGGTTATGCAATCAGGTGTTGGGGATACAGGGGAAGCATAATATCTCACCAGATTCTAGCAAATCCTACATCCAGCTGTATCCATCCTTCAACACATAACCGAGAAAAAACTTCGAAAAGCATCCGTTATACAAGTTATGGCGATACTCCCGAACTCCCGCCCCAGTACTGGATGGCGTCGAGGTTATCTCACCAACGAACTGCATAAAAGAGATTTTCGATGTCGGCGTACTAAACTCAGGTATTCCAAAATTGCAATGATAAAATTATGACGACAACACCTCAGAGCTCAACTCCCCGGGACACTTCCACAAAACCCCTGACAGGAGGCACCAAGACAATGTTCTCATCACAAAACCATCGGAACGATTCCAAGATACCCGCGTGATCCTAAAAAATTTTTAGTGAAATTTGAGAAGAGAAGAGTCAAAACTCTACGTCAGGATGCCTTACCAGAGCAATGAAGAGACTGGGAAGTAAAAAGAATTCCTAAACTCTCCGATATATAATTCCTAAATGACTCAAAACATTTTTCTAGACACAACTCGGCTACTAAAAACGATCAAGCAATGGGGCTCCTAAGGTCGGGGAAGGCTCTGATTACCAACTTGTAACACCCTCGATGCGACTATAGCTCCCACGTGTCGAGGCACGACTTAGAGACATAATCGCATTGAAGGCATATGTCGCAAGTAAGGTAATCTTTACACATCCCATGTAATATAATAATAAAGGGGAGATAACATAGTTGGCTTACACTCGCCACGTCAATCAAGGTACATAAATAACATTACATCATCCAAACACTCATGGCCCGACTATGGCGCCAAAATAAAAGATAACCCAACATGCGACACGGTCCCGATCACCCCCAACTGGGCACCACTACTGATCATCAGGAAAGGAAACTAATAATGTTGAGAGTCCTCGTCGAACTCCCACTTGAGCTCGAGCACGTCACCTGGAGCAGAATCATCAGGCTCTGCATCTGGTGTAATAGTAATCTATGAGCCACAGGGACTCAGCAATCTCGCACCCTCGCGATCAAGACTATTTAAGCTTATAGGTAAGGCAAGGTAAATATAAGTGGAGCTGCAGCAAGCGACTAGAATATATGGTGGCTATCCTGTTCGCAAAAGAGAGCGAGAAGAGGAGCCAAAGCGCGAGCGAGAAACTAGAGCACAACCTGCGCAAGCATTACTCCAACACCGTGTCCACTTCCCGGACTCCGCCGAGAAGAGGCCATCACGGTAACACACTCAGTTGATTCATTTTAATTAAGTTAAGGTTCAAGTTATCTACAACCGGACATTAATAAATTTCCATCTGGCCATAACCGCGGGCATGGCTTTTGAAAGTTCAAATCCCTGCAGGGGAGTCCCAACTTAGCCCATGGCAAGCTCTCACGGTCAACGAAGGAATAAACCTCCTCCCAAGACGTTCCGATCAGACTCGGTATCTCGGTTCTTCAAGACACTTTGACAGGTTAAAACAAGACCAGCAACACCGCCCGAATGTGCCGACAAATCCCGATAGGAGCTGCACATATCTCTTTCTCAGGGCACACTCAGATGAGCCAGACATCGGGTAGGCCAGCCCAGAGTTGCCCCTGGTAGCCCCGGACATCGCTCGGTTGGACCAACACTCAGAGGAGCACTGGCCCGGGGGGGCTAAATAAGATGACCCTCGGGCTCCGAAAACCCAAGGGAAAAGAGGCTAGGTGGCAAATGGTAAAACCAAGGTTGGGCATTGCTGGAAAAGCTTTAATCAAGGCGAACTATCAAGGGGTTCCCATTATAACCCAACCGCGTAAGGAATGCAAAATCCGGGAACATAACACCGATATGACGGAAACTAGGGCGGCAAGAGTGGAACAAAACACTAGGCGAGAGGCCGAGCCTTCCACCCTTTACCAAGTATATAGATGCATTAAGATAACAAGATAATATAATGATATCCCAACAAGTAAATAAATGTACCAACAAGGAACGGCCTCCAATCTTCACTTGCAACTAGCAACGCTATAAGAGGGGTTGAGCAAAGCGGTAACATAGCCAATCAATAGTTCGCATAGGACATGGTGTGTTAGAGGTTTGACATGGCAATCTGGGAGGCTTCAAAGCAAGTGGTAGGCATCATAGCATTGGCATAGCAAAAGAGTGAGCATCTAGCAAAGCAAAGATAGTAGTGATTTCGAGGGTATGATCATCTTGCCTGCAAAGTCGTCAGAGTTGACTGAATCCTCGAAAGCAAACTCAACGGGCTCCTCATTAGCGAACTCGTCTCCCGGCTCTACCCAAACAAGACAAACAAGCAACAAGGACACAATCAACCACGTGCAAGGATCAAACAATATGATGCAAGGATGGTATGCTATGCGGGATGCGATGCGGGATGCATATGCGAGAATTGACAAGGGATGCATGAACCTGGCCTCAACTTGGAAATCCAAGTGTGCCACTGGAAAGATGAGATGAAATCACTTGAAAACGATATAAAGAACGTCGGAATCGGAGTTACGGTTTGGAAATGGCAAGCAAAACAAATATGACACCGGTCTGCGATTTACAGCAAGTAGCCATCTAAATGCATTGAGATGAACATGCTACAGCACCCAAACATGACAACAAAATACATGGCAGGGATGCATTCAAGATGCTTAACAAAAGTCTAGCACTGAGCTACGGTCAATTCATCCATTAACAGGTTCAAACAAGCATGGCAAAAAATGCATATGGCAAACAGATCTCAGACTTGGTGAAATTAACACTTGTCTGGAATTTCAGATCAGGTAGCTCTCTTCGGAGCAACAAAACTACATGCTACAGGACCTGAACATGGCAAAGTAAAGCATGGCATGGAGCTACTCAAAGAGCTTAACAAAAGTCCCTTAGTGACCTTGAGCCAAAAGGGATCAGAAAATACAATTGCAAGCATGTGAACATGGCAAAAACATAATCAGATCACAGACTTAGTGAAAACTGGAGCATGCTGAAAACAGATATCAAGTAGGCATGTTTACGAGCTCGATGCACTCACTACGGAGTAAGACATGACAAGCTAAGCATACATCTATCAAGAACACACAAAATGCAAGCTAGACATGGCAAGAACTATAGCATAGCATGCACGGATTAACTACAACATCCTCGGCAAAATTGCAAACAAGTTGACAATCTGCCCAGATTCACAAAGTAGCAAAAGTAGAGCTCGATTGACTCAAGCTAGGGTGCTCCATAATTGCAAACAAAGACATGGATGGATAGAGCACTACAAGATTAACAAAACATCCTTACTGATCATCCTCAAAAGAGGCACGGATCACTCGGAAACAACATGAGCATATGGCCATATGAAATAAACAGATCAAGGACTTAGTGAAAACTAAGTCCCTGAAATCAGCACTACCAAGTGCCTCACTTCGCAAGCTTGCACTAGTCACCACACACATCACAAAAGTACATGGGTTGCACCTCTGGAAAGATGACAAAACCCTTAACAAAACATATGTAGAGCTCAAGGGCATATCATGCACACAATAATCATGGCAAAAATGACAAATATGCAAATGGAGTAGCAGATCTGACAATTATCTCAAGTAGCCCTCTTCTAACAGCATTTCGGGCATCAAGATGAGCTCAAATGAAAATGATGCAATGGAATGAAATGATGTACTCTTTGAGATGAACATTTTGATATGCTATACGCCAAAAACGGAGCTACGGATGCAAAGTTATGATGCGATGAATAGGAGCACATGGATCTGAAATCTTAGGACTTAGGAAAAAATGCAGGTCAACCCTAGGGTTAGCCCGGATCTGGATCTGGCGCACGCCGACCGAGGCAAGTCCGGCGAGCTTGTCGGGGAGGCAGGCCGGCGGCTTGCCGGAGAGGAGTGGAGGCCGGGCGGCGGGGCGGCGGACCCGGCCGCGGGGCGGCGAGGCGACGATGGCGCCGCGATGGTCGGCGAAGGCGGCG
>NC_041386.1:416802220-416806113 GCF_002162155.2 Triticum dicoccoides | reverse complement strand
TGGCGACAGGGAAGAGGAGGCGCGGGGCGGCGCTGGCTCTTCGGGCCGGGAGGGCCGGACACGGGCCCCGCGGGCCCTGGCGGCGGCGGCGGAGTGGGCGCCCGGGCGGGCGAATAAGACGGCGACAAGTGGCGGCGGTGGGGTGGAAATGGACATGTCCGGCGGCAGGATTTTTGTCCGGTCGCGAGGAGAGGGAGAGATCTAGGGTTTGGGGGAGGAGAGACCCGGGATTTTCGAGGAGGACCTATTTATAGGCATAGAGGGAGCTAGGAGAGTCCAAATGAGGTGCGGTTTTCGGCCACGCGATCGTGATCGAACGCTCTAGATGATGGAGAGGGTTTTGGTGGGTTTTGGGCCAAATTGGAGGGGTGTTGGGCTGCAACACACACGAGGCCTTTTCGGTCCCTCGGTTAACCGTTGGAGTATCAAACGAAGTCCAAATGATACGAAACTTGACAAGCGGTCTACCGGTAGTAAACCAAGGCCGCTTGGCAAGTCTCGGTCCAATCCGGAAATGTTTAGTCCCCACATACGAAAGAAAGCTAGAAATGACCACCGGAGGAGAACGAAGCACCGGAATGCAAAACGGACAACGGGGAAAATGCTCGAATGCATCAGACGAACACGTATGCAAATGCAATGCACATGAAGACATGATATGAGATGCATGACAACGACAACAACATATGGAGATAAAAACCCGAACCCGAGAAAATAAAATAACTTAACGCCGGAAATGGCAAGAGCTGGAGTACAAATTGGGAAAAATACATCCAGGGTGTTATAGCCTCATTGCCTCAAGAGGCGCCACGGTCTCCGAAGGGAGCCACCAGCACTGACGCACTCCACCTCATTGAGCACCCAGTGTACTTCGTCAGCACGGTGCTGCAGGATGCAAGGGCACGCTACCCCATGCCTCAGAAACTCCTCCTTGCGCTACTGATGGCCTCGCGCAAGCTGCGGCACTATTTTGAGGGTCACCCCATCAAGGTCGTCTCGTCATACCCCCTAGAGAGAGTACTCAGGAGCCCTAATTCAGCTGGAAGGGTAGCTGAGTGGAACATAGAACTGCAAGCATTTCAGCTCGAATTCAGCACGACCAGAGTCATCAAGGGAGCAGCGTTGGCGGATTTTGTGGCAGAATGGACGGAGGCGCCAGGCCTCAAGGCCAATGAGGATCGGTCCCTGTCCCTGGGAAGCGAGGCACCAGAAGGCTGGGTCATGTACTTTGATGGGGCGTTCTCCAGGCATGGCGCTGGGGCTGGGGCGGTGCTTATATCGCCCACTCAGGACAAGCTCTATTACGCCGTGCAGCTCTGTTTCCAGCAAGGTGAAAAGGTCTCCAACAACATAGCAGAGTATGAAGGTTTAATAGCGGACTTGAAAGCCGCGGCTGCCCTGGGGGTGAAACGCCTCACCATCAAGGGCGATTCGCAGCTCCTTGTCAATTTCTCCAACAAGGTGTACGAGCCGAATGATGAGCACATGGAAGCCTACCTAGCAGAGGTCTGCAAGATGGAGAAGCAGTTCTGGGGGTTGGAGTTGCAGCATGTGCCCCGTGGCACCAATTAGGAGGCCGACGACATCGCCAAACTGGCGTCCAGGCGGTTACCTTAGGAGCCTGGCGTTTTCGAGGAGCGGCTCTTCAAGCCATCAGCCCTGCCATCATTATCAAACACGGCTCAGCCCCGGGAGGAGCTCCCCCAGCCACCTGCCTTAGGGGCCCCGGCCTATGGCCTGGCCTCAGGAGCACGTCTGCTCCTGACGATGGAACCTCAAGAGGGATGTTGGATCGCGGAGCTCCGGAGTTACCTAACGCAAGGGACCCTGCCGGAGAAGGAGGAGGAAGCGGAGCGAGTGGCACGCCAGGCCACGGCATACTGCATCAAGGATGGAGAGCTCTACCGGAAGCGGCCAAACGATGTATCCCTGCGCTGCATCTCCAGGGAGCAAGGGAAGGAACTGCTGGAAGATATACACGGCGGAGATTGTGGACATCATTCATCATCACGGACCCTCGTCGGCAAGGCGTTCCGCAGTGGGTTTTATTGGCCCACCGCGCTCAATGACGCCGTTGAACTAGTGAAAGCTTGTGAGGCCTGCCAGTTCCACGCCAAGCAGATCCATCAGCCAGCGGGAGGCTTGCAGACTATACCCCTTTTGTGGCCATTCGCAGTCTGGGGGCTGGATATCTTGGGCCCGTTTCCTCGGGTGCCTGGGGGCTACCGCTACCTCTATGTCGCCGTGGATAAGTTCAGCAAGTGGGCTGAAGTAGAGGCTGTCCGCACCATTCCCGCGGGTTCCGCGGTCAAGTTCATCAAGGGCATCGTGAGCCGGTTCGGGGTGCCGAATCGCATCATCACGGACAACAGTTCGCAGTTTACCAGTAACCTCTTCAAAACATACTGTGCTAACCTTGGAATGCAGATATGCTACGCTTCGGTGGCGCAGCCCCGAAGCAACGGCCAGGCCGAGCGAGCCAACGCGGAGGTCCCAAGGGGCCTCAAGACCAGGACGTTTAAGAAGAAGCTGGAGGCCTGCGGCAGAGGTTGGTACGACGAGTTTCAGTCCGTGTTGTGGTCCATCCGCACAACCGCGACCAAGCCGACTGGAGAGACCCCGTTCTTCCTGGTCTACGGAGCCGAAGCGGTCCTCCCTCACGAGGTCAGACGTTGCTCCGCGCGGGTCTTGGCGTTTGACGAGGCGCAGCAGGACGCCATACGGGGGATTGACCTCATGCTGGGGGAGGAACGTCGCCGAGAAGCCGCGCTACGAGCGGCGAGGTACCAACAAGCACTGCGGTGATATCACTGCCGCAACATCCGCCCCAGAACTCTCGAGGTAGGAGACCTCGTGCTCAGGCGGGTTCTCTCAAGGGAGGGGCTGCACAAGCTCTCTCCCATGTGGGAGGGCCCGTTCAAAGTTGTTCATGTTTCCAGGCCCGGCTCCGCGCGCTTGGAGACTCAGGAGGCGGTGCCAGTCCAGAATGCATGGAACATCCAGCACCTCCGGAGGTTCTACCCCTAAAAAGGCTCGGAGCCTGTGAAGAAGGCGAATGCCTGCGAAGCTATCGCGTTTTGGAAAAGGCCCAGAGCCTGTGAAGAAGGCGAATGCCTGTGAAGCTATCGCGTTTTGGAAAAGGCCCAGAGCCTGTGAAGAAGGCGAATGCCTGTGAAGCTATCGCGTTTTGGAAAAGGCCCGGAACCTATGAAGAAGGCGAATGCCTGTGAAGCTATCGCATTTTGGAAAAGGCCCAGAGCCTGTGAAGAAGGCAAATGCCTGTGAAGCTATCGCATTTTGGAAAAGGCCCGGAGCCTGTGAAGAAGGCGAATGCCTGTGAAGCTATCGCGTTTTGGAAAAGGCCCAGAGCCTGTGAAGAAGGCGAATGCCCGTGAAGCTATCGCGTTTTGGAAAAGGCCCGGAGCCTGTGAAGAAGGCCAACGCCTATGAAGCTCGCCGCCCGTGACACTCTCACGTAATAATGAGTTGGGGTTGTACACGCCCCGGAGTCTCAGGAGCGCCGGCCTTAGGCCCTGGGGCTCCCTCCCACGCCCAGTGGCAGCACTTAGCTCCGCGCTGGTGAGAATACGTCGAAGAATAGATTAGGTGCCGGACGCGGCTTTTCATTTGCTTTCCGCAGTTGGCTTGTTCCTTCTCATTCAAAGTTTTATTGAAGTTGTTGCCGTCTTTGGCTTGTGGTTCTTCGACATTTCACTCTCCTGCCTCGACTTCTCTTGTGCAAGGCCTCGCGAGGAGGGCAGCTGAGCGCCCTCGCGAGTGTTCCTATCTTAGTCATTCAAAGAATTCGCGGCCTGGGCCCCTTATAGGAGCACCCCTCCAGTCCATGCCCCACAGGCACCGCGACCCAAACAAAGGGCCTGGGTCGGTCGCCC